>NC_142513.1:31854090-32157121 GCF_057876585.1 Rhinolophus sinicus
TGCTAGTCTGACTCCTCATTCACACTTATTCATTCATTCAACAATATTTATGGATTATTCACTATGTGCAATAGTGCAATATAAGATGTTGTATTAATTAGAAACCAAGTGGTGAATATAGAAATTATTTGGGGGTGCCATTTTTTCTTGAAAGCAGAACTAACAGCAGTTATGGTATAGGTATACTTAGGATTTTAACTTTCGATGGGCCCTACTGCCAGCCCCAAACTTGGCATCTCATGAAACAGAGTATCCCCCAAAAGAAATGATCTCTTCCAGGGGCAAGGAAGGTACATATTTTTAAGTGCCAAAATGACTATGGTAATTGATTGCCCTGAGTTCCTATGTAAAAAAAAAGAAGAAGAAGAAGAAGAAGAAGAAGAAGAAGAAGAAGAAGAAGAAGAAGAAGAAGAAGAAGAAGAAGAAGAAGAAGAAGAAGAAGAGTGCAAGAGAAAATAATTGGCTACATAATTTTATCCATCTCCAGAGAGAGAGCGAGAGCGAGAGCGAGAGCGAGAGCGAGAGAGAGAGAGAGAGAGAGAGAGAGAGAGAGAGAGAGAAATCTGAAGGAGGGAGGGAAAGGGGGTAAGTAGGAGAGAAACTCAAACATTAATAGGGAATAGAATTTCTTTTGCACTGGCCACAATACATATGTTTGTTAAAAAGCAAGAGGCGGGGAAGACATGCATGGCTGATGTTGAAGAAAAGCCTGTTTGTGCCTCACACACTGGAGAAATTGTTCAGGAATAGTTCATCCATGTGAAAATATGACCCATGTCATTTTGCCAGGGTCGTTAAGACACTGAGCTGCTGAGTAAGGCCTGATCGGGTAAATTCAAGATCCTGGGGGGTGTACATACTTCCTAGTGCCCAGTTTTCCTAAGATGAAAAAAAAAAAAAAATCAGTGGAAATAAGGTTATGGAGTGCCATTTGTGTGGGCGAGACAGGGTCTCCAAAGGGTGGGAAGCAGTTGGATCTCAGACACGGCCCATTCTTTCAGATCCTTCCCCATTTTCTTAGTGGGTAAAATGAGAACTAGAGAGCAAATGTCCAGCTCTAGTAGGCAGAAGAAAACAGTGGTATTTAGAGATGGGGAAGAGGAAAAGGTTACAAATCATTTTTGAAATGAATTTCCCATTCTCTTTTGACCATTGTCATATTCATGTTTCACAAACTCCTAAAATGTCTGGAGATAAAATTCAGATCATTTGTTATGAGAAGAAATGACTTTATAGAGATTCTTAGAGGACATGAAAGATACATTTGAATGAATAAGTATTCAAAAGCAGGCAGGAAATATGGAATAATGGACAAGATCTTTTCTTATAATATACTGGGAGAATTGTATGAAGTTTGAGAGGATCATATATGAACCAAAACGACTAATTAAAAAAGCAAACAAACAAATAAGAAACCCTCATCATTTAGCTGTTTTAGTTTTAACTAGACTAGGGCAAATAACCAATTCAATCTCAATCTCAATGTTAAGTTTTTAAAAATTGAATTAACAGTTCTGATTATGCTGGCTTATTTCCAGTTTCCCAGCCTCTCATTCAAGAGAGTGATAAAGTCATCATGTCATTAATTCAACAAATAACAAAATCTTATTAACCTACAAAGGACCAAAATAATTTTATCTCTATTGGCCTCAGTTTTCTTATCTGTAAATTGATGGATTATGACTAGCTGATTTCCAAATTTTGTTCTTTGAATTGTATGAATGTTTTTCAGCTTTTAACATTTCAGCAAAGTGGCTTTATAATCACTATTTGTATTTCGAGTGATAATAATAATATATATAGTAACCCCATTAAGGTCTTTCTGCAATGCCGCCTGAATATGTGAGAGAAGAAAAATTCCTGGGTTACTCCTTATTAGCTGCTAACTATATTCGATGAATTTTTTTTTTTTTTGGGGGGGGGTTAATTTAATAGGCACTTACTTTTTTTTTATCAGTAAAATTGTTGGGCAGTGTGGAGATTGCATTGAATCTTAGTCAACCAGTCAGCTTTGATGGGACAGGTTTCAAAATCTTCCCTAAATTAAGGGCAGAGGATTTATTTTAAGGATCACTTTGAAAGAAATATAACTTTCTCCCTTTTTGCTTTAAGGGTCTGCAAGCATGTTTCAAGCTACTTAGGTTAAACAGTTTGAGAGTTGCTAGTTATAGAAGTGTCCCCCCCCCCCCCCAAGAATGCAGATGTGGTTTTCAAATCAAATTGGCAGGTACTTACAGAACCTTGGGCTCAGAGATGGAAGGAGTGGAAACTTGAGACCCTTGTAAAAATTTCACCGCTGTTAAGTTACTTTTGAGATACTCATATCAGCTCACTGATAAAATGTCATAAAATAACTGCCATCTCCACCTTTTATAGGAGCAATCCTTGGATTAGAGCTGCTGGATTGTAATAAGGAAACGTGTCTTTAAAAAATGAATTAAAGGAAAAGATGACCTTCAGGTTACTCTGGTCTGTTGATGGGGTCAGGGGAAGGAAGGTTCAAAACCTAGTAGGAGAGGGGTCAGTCTGACACTGGATGCAAAAGTTCACAAGTCTGCATTATAAATAATATATGTAGGAAATGAGTGTTTACTCCTCTCTAATGTTAGCAAACTGGAAGGATAAGATGGCTTCCTTTTGACGCGTAAAAGATCTAAATGTGAGATGCTATTTTAAACAATGAACAGCTGTTTCATTTTGAACCAAAAAGAACAAAGAAAACACCCTTAGGTCCACATAAGATATATTGTGGTTTCCCGTGTGTGTGTGTGTGTGTGTGTGTGTGTGTGTGTGTGTGTGTGTGTGTGTGTGTTTTCCCTCCTCTCTTTTTACTTAGGATAATTGAAATGTCATTTTATGTTGGGGTGTTTTCTTTACCGACCAGGGACATAAAAAGTTAAAATATGGGAGAATTTCCTTTGCATCATTTTGAACATAAACAACTCTTCATTGCTTTAATATGAAGTGTTTTCTTTGTTAATCCAACAGAGATTAATGCCTGGAATGCTACATTGTATGCATAAGGGAAAAATCATGATGGTCCATGGGTAATATACTTTAGGCAAGACTAAAGCAATAGGATAGCATTATATCACAGTCTTAGAGCTTTTTCTTGCTCTGCAGAACAGCTGGAAATGTAAAGGGTAGCCCGAGTCACTGATTTAAGAGATTTCAATTATCTAATTAATGCCTGGGAAATAGTTTTTTTTGCCAGAATCGAATTTACAGAAAAATTTAAACATAAATGTTTGGATGATTCAGAAAATGAATTTCTGATTTTGAGAGCAAGCTTCTTGAATTTAACTCAAAACACCTCTTAGATTGACATGCAAAGATATATAAGTCTTTAAAAATGTGTGCATTTATACATTTGTCTTGGTTTGGATTTTATACTGAAAATTACTGAAATTGAATGCATAGAACATAATTTTACATATTCAATGAGTAGCAGGTTTATTTAATTCTTAATTCTTCATAGATATTTGTATCTACCCTTCTAATTTTTGGGAAAATGAAGAGACATTACAATAAAATTCTGTTCTTCCAGATAAGAAACACACACACACATACACTCAGTTCATTTTACCTGGAAAACTATTCCATATAGCAAGCAAACACACTCAAAGCCTTAATTATTTACTGATCTGTTTCTAAAAGGCCGGCACATAAGTTGTGTGTGGTTTTCGTTTTTATTTTTTTATTCTCTTTTTTAATTTGAAGGAACTACTTCACTTAGCTCTTTTTGGTTATACAGTTGCAGAAAGTACGTCTGCTGTTTTATACTGTTTTTAGTTCTCTTCCTTTTTTACTCCTGAAACACAATTGTAGTTAACTTTTCCTGGGGCTTAATTCTATCTAATTTTGTTTTTGAAATGAAAGATGGACTTTTTAAAAATTAAGACAGGAAATTCTAGGCCAGAAACTATTATTTCTCTTCCTTCAGATATAGATCTCAAGAATAATAACATCTTGTAAAACTTAAAAAAAAAAAAAAAAAAAAAAAAAAGGAACCAAAAAAAATCTGTGCAAGTTCTTCTTTTTTAATCTAGACTTGGTTATATAGCACATTAATAAATTGTCCTGTCAACCTCTAGGACATGGGTTCAACTCCAATTGGTTTAATGGCCACAAGTGTTTCCTTAGAAGAATTCCAGATTTCTGGATGGAGAAATGAACGTCAGGGATTCTCAGGGCAGGCTTGAGAACCCCCCCCCCCCCCCCCCAGAAGGTGGTCTTGGGAGGTAATCACACCCTGCTGATAGGATTTGGCAGCTAAAATAGATGGAGGTCAGCCTGTCATTTTGTCTATTTAAATAAGTCACTTGTGATTAAGGATAAGCAGCAAGTTTTCTTTTCTTTCTCACTTTTCTGTCCTTGAAGGCTCTCATCTGTTTCCTTGATATTTCTCCCTGTCTTGAGGGTTTTTCTCTCTCATTCCCTCTTGCTTTTTATGTGGAAAATGTTCATGTTTCCTCTATATTTCCCTGTTGGAGGCAAGTGGGGGACAATTTATCGTATTATTCCATTCCAATTACAAAAATTGGCATTTCAACCAAAACTCTTACTACATATCAGGTGTTTTGTGACATGGAGAGAGAGAGTTTAAATTGAAGACAAACGTCTCTGCTATTTCCCTCTTTGCTAAGAGAAGTCACTGTAATCTGTGTTACGGAATTGAGTTCAAGGTAATTTCTCTATCTTCTTGGGTACTTTGGTAGGTAATGTTATTTTTTTGTCTTTTGGAAAAAAATAATTGATGTTTAATAAAAATTTTGTGCAAATTTCCATGAGGCTGAATTTGCTTTTATGAGCTTTCTTGCTATAAAATAGCAGATCATTATTGTATCATGCACTTCTTTTTTGAAAGTTACCCAAAATGGCTGTTACCCAAAATGGAATCAGTGGTATGAAATATTTGCATCTGCCAACTTGTTTGCGGAAATCGTTTGGCAAATGCCATTCTGAAATACTGTTTCTTTTTCTCAGAGGCTTTCATCCAGTGCTCTTCTACCTCTATGGGTCTAGTTAAGACTCTTCCTGCTCCCCATGTCATTCCGGAGACCGTGCTTGTGAAGCGGCAACACTTTGTGGAGTGAAAATAGATCCAACACAAACCCAGTAACCTCTTGGGCCCTATCTCATATTCTCTGCTCATCTTTTTCTCTGATCATTTCTGAAGTGTCTGGCTTCATGCAAGTTAAATATGATAGTGTCCACCTTAGCTGCATCACAAATTTCTTGCCTTCAGCCCTGGAGCAGGAACACCATCGTACTCAAAACATGCATTGCCTGCATGTGCCAGAGGGTTACACCCCATGGGGCAGCCCTTAGCCAGTGGAGGACAAGGGCTAGTACAGCCTTTGGGCAGACTCTTCTGAAGCTCATTCTATAGGGCTCTTCAACATTTTCCAGTGGGATTGAGCCTCAGTTGGTCAGATCAGTGAAATGCTCTGTGTACCCAAATTTCCTAGTCATTCGCTCCTATTCTTGGTATCATTTCCCCAAGTAAACTATTTGCCCACAGCCTGTTATCTTTCTAGGTTCTGCTTTCTAGGGGAACCCATCCTAAAACAAAACAACACAACACAATGCAAAACACAACACAGCAAAAACCTAAGAGATCTTCCTTCTAACAAGATTCGTTGCCTCATGTCATGGTTTTTTTAAGTACAGTTCTATCTCTCCTAAGAAAAAAGTTGGTAACTTTATAGTTGTGACACATGTGGTCTGCCCCTCTTTTATGGCAAGCTCTCTAATGGGGGCTGGAGACACAGTATTGGAAGAGAAGATGCCACTCTTGGGAGGAATCTGCAGTCTAGTGTTTACCCTCTTTGGATCTTTCACTATAGAGACACAACAAATTGTTTTCAAAAATAGCCAAAGGATATTTCTTAAATTCATATAGAACTCCTTTGTATAAAGATGTTTATACCTGCGTTAGTCAGAGGACACTGTAAGTAACCTTTTACAGAAAAAGTTACCGTGGGAACCAAAAAAAAAGTCAAGAGATAAAGTGCATCAGGAAAGTTTTTTTCCATGAGGTCTTTTGAGTGAGATGTAACAAGAGGTGAAAGGCCTGGATTGACAGAGACAAAAAAGAAAGGCATTCATGGACAGAGAATGGGGAGAGAGACAGCCCAGAGTTCAAGAGTACGAATAGTTAAGTGTGGACACATACAGTAGCTTTTACCTGACTGTGGTCCTGCAGAAAGTAACATCCTGTGAAGAGTCAGTAGGCATTCTACCACAAATAAATTTGGGGAATTAGAGAAGTTGGCATATTACTTCCAGAATTCAGAGGTTCATAGTACACATCAGCATATTATTGTTCCCTGAGAAGTAGTGCTATCTATAAAAAATAAAATAAAATATCCTCCTAAGACAAAATTTGTGGAACTGAACATTTTCCAAGATTTCTGTAACCATGAAATCTTTTGCCGGTAGGACACTGTTCAATCATTTCCAGGCACATTGATGGTTCACAGAACGGATCTTGGGAAATTCTGAAAGGGAGCAGTGCTGAGATATAAAGCTAATAGGATTATAGGTAGGGTGTGAGTATGGCCTCCAACCTTGCGTACTAGACAGATGTGTTTGGGTTTGACATGTCAAGCAATTGGACACAACTGTGTCTATCCCGGAGAAAGGAAAGATGGTTTCCTGTAAGATAATTTGGCACACGAGAATCACAATTCCAGCTTCATATTTGTATTATTATCATGCCATTAGATTTATCATGTCTGTTGTTGGAAAGGAAGTTATAATGGAGGGATTTCATAGTCAGAAATGTGTTCAAATCCTGACTTCCTCTCTTTCCTGTGTAACCTTGGTTCATGTCTCCATACTTCTGTTTCATCACCTATAATGAATATGGACATGATGATAATGGTGCCTAACTCAAGGTTGTTGGGAGGATTAGATGAGATAAAATAACTAAAGCACTTAGCAGAGTGTCTAACAGAGCATGTGACCAATAAAACATATCACGTTTACTTCTAATTGTATTGCGTAATGGAAAAAGCACAGACTTAGGGACACACAGTCCTAAGTTCACATCTTGTCACTGTCCTTTATTGGGTTTACCAAATTATACACATTGTGTTATTACTATAAAAGGAAGAAATAATAGTATATATCTTATAGGGTTATTGTCCATATTAGAGATATGATAAAATATCAAAGACATAGAAGCTGCTCAAGGAATGGTGTCTGGTATAACTATTGTTGTAATTCTATAGTATTTTCCATTTATTAATAGGAAGAGTATATTGTTTTGAAAGCTTCCCCAATCATTTTCTAAAATATGTGAATTTTTCCATGATTCCTGCTAGGCTGAAGGAAACACTTGGTCTGATTATTGGGTTATGGAACTTTACGAAATTTTGCTTAATATTTCTCTAACTGTGGATTTCAGACATTGGGATACTGACAGAAAATATAAATGATAACAAAGCTGATTAACACAAGAAGTCATACTCTGAGTAGTCAGAATGAAAATGGGTCTATTTTTTCCTTGTTGTATGGACAGAGAACCTACCATCTGAGCAAGTTAAGAGTCATGTTTATGCATTTTGTTCTTACAGATTAAATTTAGGCCTAAACCCTCTGTTTCTCATGTGTGTTATTTTTTTAATGAACCTATAGGATGAAAATACAATATGAAACTTTTCTCTTTGGTTTCTGTATCATCTCCTGAGGATTTTGTTAAGAGGCAGATTTAAACTTTCACTTTTAATAAAATATGGTAATAAAGTATTTTATTCTATAACATTTCTCACTGGAAATTTTAAATTTACAAACTGAGGACTGTTTTTCCCATGTCAGTGTCTAACAACAAAGATAGAATTCCCAACTCCTCTTTTATTTTCCTTTTTTTTTATTGATTAATGTTTTATGAGTTTTTAATTCTGGTCAGTCCTGGAAAGATTGTTTTGCCTGATGACTGGTAACTCATGATTCTGTTGTGTGTTACATGCTCTTTCACATGAAGACTTACATGGGAAATGTTTTAAAGAAACACCTAAGGTTTATATTGTACTCCACACCATCAGGAGTGTGCCACATAAGGCACATAAGATCATGTGACCACTCAATACCTTTCTTAAAGGGGCAAGCTCCTATGGGATGAATATTGTATACAAAGAACACAAAGAAATGTGATTATTTTGTTTTATTGAAGCACATTTCTTTAAAAAAAAACTAGGATGAATTTAGCCAACTGCAGAAGCAAACATATTCTTTTTTCAAAAATTGGCCATGAATATGTACTTACCATGTTTCCCCGAAAATAAGACCTAGCCAGACCATCAGCTCTAATGCGTCTTTTGGAGCAAAAATTAATTTAAGACCCGGTCTTATATTATATTATGTTATATAGGATCCAGTCTTATACATCGGACCGGGTCTTATATTAATTTTTGGTCCAAAAGGTGCAGTAGAGCTGATGGTCCAGCTAGGTCTCATTTTCGGGGAAACACGGTATGTGTAAATATCTTTTGTCAATGTACTGAAATTTTGAATTCTTATAGCCCTAAAGGGATAAAAAATAATTCCTCCCATTTGTGAGTTCTTTTAGAGTTTATGAAGCATTTTCATACACTTCATCCTTGTTGAGGAATCTGGTGAATTGCCTTTACATTTTAGGTGCTATGGTATTTAGCTAAAACAGCCAAATCCAATGACAAAAACAGTCAACACAAGTGTTTTATAAACCACAGTGGTGCCAAATCCCCCACTTTCACAGTTGTTCCCAAAGTACCCCCACACCCCCTCATCCCCTACAGACAGAACAAATGGCTTTCTAGATAGACAGCTGGAATCAGCTTTGACAGGAAAGATTTAAGTTTGCAAAGTGACGTAAAGATGGGTTTAGGGCAGAACCTGTTCCTTGTTTTCCTATTCGGGTGTAGGTTAATTTCTAAAAACTACTTAATTAAGATACAACATGATTCTAAGCACACAATTTTGATGTCTTTTAATTTTCTATACATAATAGGCACAAGAAAGAAGGAATTCTAGATTTTAACCTTAGCTATTTGCAAAAACCGTCAGTGTTTTAGTCTACCTTGTTCTTTAAACTCTCTCTCTCTCTCTCTCTCTCTCTCTCTCTCTCTCTCTCACACACACACACACACACACACAACAAGCAGCAAGAAAGGGAAAGAAAACAACCTGACAATTTCATGTAATGAAGAACAGATTAAAGCTCACCAATTCAACAATTTGGGATGTTGTTATACTTGGGAATTTTCAAAGGCAAGAGTGAAGGTCTCTAAAGACTGAAATTGGAGCAACTTATTGATCTGAAATGCAAGTCCTATTGCATATTTGTATTCTCACAAGAAAAATCTGTATAGGGCAAAGAATTAGAATTCTAAATAGCTTGCTTTACATGTATAAAATGCGATTTTTCAGCTCAAATCTTACAAAGTATTTTAACAGACAGTTTTATTATTCTCCAACTTAATGGTAGCCACATGGCCAAAACCCTTTTGAAAATGTGTGTCTTGTTTGATATTTATCTCAAATATTATATTATGTAGCGCTCCTTGACAAATATGTTGAATCTTATTGTCCTAACTGATTCATTAGGAGAAAAATTAAAGTAAAAGAGATTGGAATTAGGAAGGGGAAGACTAGTTAGTATTCAGTGACAGAATTGTCCTCTAACCTGGCAGAAAAACATCCTTAAAATGTGAGAAGTCACTTTAGGTCTCATAATAATCAGCAACCAAAAAAAAAAAAAAAAAAAAAAAAGAAGAAGAGGTCTAAAAATAGGGACGAATAATTAACAATCTAAAAATAGACTTGGCTGGCCATATGGAAGTCATTACCGTCTAGAGGTTAAAAGAGGCTGAGGAGAATAAAAAACAAATCAAATATTATTGCATATTAAGTGGACTACCTATAAACATAGTCCATAAATGCTTTACAGAGTTCAGCTCCATCTAAGAAAATTTGGAACAAGAAAAATAAAAAAGCACAAATTATCATTTTCTAATTAATCAGAGTTTTTTTTGGGAAGTACTTTTGGCTCCAATCCAAAAGGCTCATTTGTTTTAAGATGCGCCTGTCATGCAATTAACATGAGGTGGATTCTGTCTTTCAAAATGGGAAAAATATAGTGATTTTTAGATCACGTCTTATGTTTAGTATAAACAGTAATGCTTGCAATATAAATAGCATTGCCCTAAGGACAAATAATTATGCAGAGAGAGAGAGAGAGAGAGAGAGAGAGAGAGAGAGAGAGAGAGAGAGAGAGAGAGAGAGACTGTCAACAGAGATATACCCAGTTCAGTGGATCTAGTATGCCCTGAAGAGTTCTAAAATTTTTTTTATAAGATTGAAGCTGTTTTTATTGTTATTATGGGAAGATGCAGGAAATGTTATTATAGGGGAATTACTGTCAGGGCTGTACAGTTTCTAGGCCTTTTATACCTTTGACATCTATTATACTTCTTGTTAATACATTGCCTTGAAGGTTATGGGAGGAAACTTAAAACTGTTTACTTTAATTATAGGTTAAAAAAAATGTGGGTATGTGAAGGATTGATTGGAAGTTGACTAAAATAGAAAGCAGCATACTAAAGTGGAAAGAACACAGGTGTGCAGTGTGAGACTGAGACCAGAACTGGAAATCAGGCTCTGCCTTGTATCATGTGTATGACCTTGGACAAGAGATTTAACTGTGTGAACCTTATGTGTCTTATCTGCAAAGTAAAAATAAGGAATCTTGGTATTTCCGTTGTGTTTTGTTAAGTCTCTTATGAGGAAACAAATGTAAAATCTTTGTGAACACAGGGCCTTGATACATCACGGTGACTTTAACAGATGATAGTAACTATTGATATCATTGTCCATCAATTTAATCCAGTCACAGGTAACAAACGCTTAGGATGTTGACAAAACAGAGATCACAAAGTTCACTAACACAGCTTGAAATTTCATGGATAAGGAAAATTATGTGCTTTCTAATCTGCAGCCTTACCATTCAAATTTCAGGAATCCTTCTGGATTTTCCGTATTGGATTTAAGTGACTTTTGTTCTTAAATAAGGCCTTTCAATCAAGATATATATTTTTATTCTTTTAATATTAGAATACCTCTATGCCTACATAATAATTCTCATCATATGATTGTCTCTGATTTGTAAATGAAATAAATGAATGTCTAGAGAATTGTACAAATGGATATAAAAGTCAATTCTTCATAAAAGAACTTGCATAACATTTCTTGTTAAGTATTTTTCCTAGCTAACTTACCTTTTCTGTTGCTGTTGTACATAGGATCTTTCCGTTAGATTTCCTAAGTGGTTGCTATTTGTGAATATGAAAGTATTGATTTCTGTGAAATGACACTACCTTACCCAATTACCTTTCCAGTTGAATTTTTGAGTTTCATCTATCATTTAGTCAAATCATGATGACTTCCTTCCTCTTTTGGTTTTTTTCAATTTTCATGCTGCTAATATTTCTCTCGTGTAATTATATTGATTAGTACCTTCAGTAGAATGTTAAACATTAGTGGTGTTAATGAACATCATTGCAGCTTTCCTGCCATTTCTGGGAATGTCACTAGTGATTCCCTGGTAAGTATAATTCTAGCTTCTGGACTGAGACAATATATTTTATTAGGTTAGGAAAGTGTCCATAATTGCCACTTTGTTGAGTATGTTTATCAGAAGGGATTTTGAATTTGGTAATCTTTTAGTGTTTTTTTTTATTTTTATAACTATTAATATAAATTACATTATAAACTTGTTAAAATTAGTGACATCTTTTAAAATATCTGAATTTGGTATGTAACCATATATATTCAGTCATAGTATTTGACTTTTGAAAGCTTGTCTGTGTTTGAAAGATCTGTACCAAGTCATTTTGGGTGACATTTTTATTATGTTGTAACAGTCTTTTTTTGTTTATTTTACTGTATTTTATGAACAGAAACACTAACTCTATTATTTACTACAATATATAAAATACATGTAGCTTAATAAAATATATTGTTGGTTTTTTGGTATTTTTCTTTTTCTGTTATTTTTTTAAATCAGTAATACACTTATGAAATTGAAAAAGAAACAAATTAAAAGATAGTATAGTAAAAATCTCTTTCCCTCCTCTGCACCCATCCTCCCAGCTTTTTTTTCAATGCTTTATCAATCTACCAGTCTTCTGAAACATCCTGAAGCATCATGCTTTGAGTTGTTTTATTCATGTGCTACCATCCGAAATAGACTTGTCCATTCCAAGTCATTTTAGACCTACAAACCTTGCAATTTCAAGGGCTTTCTCTGAGATTCATACTCAGATTATTTCCATTATACTTCTCCCTTCTAACACCTCACTCTTTGGCTTCACTTTGATTTATTTTCCCTTAGTAGAAAAGGTCATTTCATGGGCAGAAAATTATCTGGTCTTCTCGTATGTCTTTTCTCTATTCCCTTCCCAAATGATCCCTTGTTCTTTGAAAGCTGAATAGATATTTTTCTTTCTTTGGTGTTACCTCCCTTCATCTCTCTCCATTCTGCAATTTTTAAATGTTATTTGTAATAATTTATAATTAATTTTGACATATTACATAGGACAATCAAATAGATAGGAGGGTTCATCATGAAAAGACACTGCTTCCACTCCCACAATTAACCCCCCTCCTACCTTTATTCCCCAGAGGTAATCGCTTTCTTTTTTTTAAAATTTATTTATTAAATTTATTGGGGTGACAATTGTTAGTAAAATTACATAGATTTCAGGTGTACAATTCTGTATTACATCATCTATAAATCCCATTGTGTGTTCACCACCCAGAGTCAGTTCTCCTTCCATCACCATATATTTGATCCCCCTTACCCTCATCTCCCACCCCCCACCCCCCACCCCCCTTACCCTCTGGTAACCACTAAACTATGTTCATTGCAGCTTTGTTTATGGTGGCCAAGACATGGAAACAACCAAAATGTCCTTCGATAGATGAATGGATAAAGAAGTTGTGGTATATATACACAATGGAATACTATTCGGCGGTAAGAAAAGATGATATAGGAACATTTGTGACAACGTGGATGGATCTTGAGAGTGTAATGCTGAGCAAAATAAGTCAGACAGAAAAAGCAGAGAACCATGTCATTTCACTGATATGTGGTATATAAACCAAAAACAACAAAAGAACAAGACAAAGAAATGAGAAACAGAAACTCATAGACACATGTAATCTCTTTGAACATCTATGTTCAAGTGTTCCTGGTGATTACTGCCATAATTTCAAACAACGTAGTCATACCACTATTTTCGGAATTTTTAACTTTAATCTCTATTTTCTTATATGAAGGATGCAGATATAGCTCCTATATGCCACCCCTCACCCCATCCCACTTCTTTTCAATTTTGATTGCTATCTAATCCTTATTTAATTCCACTGACTAACCTTACGTATCTTTAATTTATATACTTAAACTTTTTTTCTATCGTGATGAATCTTTTTTGAGTCTCTTTATGTAAGACATGCTACTTTTTGTGCTTTCTCTTTTTGCCACCTGTTTCCATCATTTCTATCATCTTCTGATAGTTGTCAATTTTGATAACATTTATACTCTATTTTGTAAATCTAGTCAAGTTTTTTCTGCTTTCATGTAAGTTGAGTCTCACAGTTGAAAACCAATAATACATGATGATAACATAATTCTTGTTCATTGTAGAACAAAGTAATGAGTTATAATTGCAACTGCTTCTGTACTAGTACAAGGTCTTAAATTCATTTGGAATGATTTTTGTAGAATGTTTCTAGTGCCAAGAAGCAATACAGTCCTCCCTTTTTAATACTAAATTAGGTCTTCAACATATGCTACCTCATGAAAAATTTTAGTTTGCCATCATATTTAGAATAACATTTTCTTGCTTTTTGTCCTCTATTGCTTGCCTTTCTCATTGAAAGAATTACACTTCCTATCACTCAGTCTCTTTGGAGACAGAAATTAAAACTTATATTCTTCATGAAGCCTGCTCACTGTGACACCACTGAAGCTCTCTATCTTATTACAAGGTTAATGTCTCCATTGTTTGTATCATAAATTCATATATTGATTATGATTTACACTAGATACTTTTACTTAAACCTATCACTAGGTTTTCAGAATTATATTTTATATTTCCTTAGTTAGCTACTGCATAATAATGCTCTTGAGTAACTTTGTTTTTTCACCTCTTGTACTACCTATTCTTTCCTTTACTCTGCTACTTACAAGTGTTCAAAGTTCCCTATGAGTGATAATTTACGTTGGTTGATCATGCAGCTTCTAAAGGAGATCTATGTTTTAGATTATTCTGTAATTGGTTTTATTCTATGTGCAGGAAAACAGCCCACTAAGAATGTATTAATGGAAATCACTGATTCATCAGTTACTGATGTATTTCCTGGGTCAATCACAGACAACTTCACCCCCTACACCCTGCGTAATCTTGCCTATGTCCATTAATATCTTTTGGACTCCTTTTTCTTATCACTTACGTATCTTTCTGGTATTTATTTATTTCCACTCCCAATACGGCCTTGACTCTAGCCCTTTTATCCTCCTTAAAGTTGGGGTTAGGGTTAGGTCAGTTTCTAACTGACCTCCTGCTTTCAGAAGTCCCACCCAAATCCACTCTGGCACAACATTCCCTCCCTCTAACATCTTCAATGACTCTCTAAAACCTAGCAACTAAACTTCAACTTCCTAATTTTAGCATGTAAATTCTTCCATGATCTAATTACATGCTTCCATATCCCTTCCTGGAGTGAATAATAAACCTAAACTTATCTTTCAATAATAATGGTTTTAAGTTGTTTAAATACACACTGCCTGTTCCCCTGGCTAACCTTGCTTATGCTGCTCTCTCCTATAGAATGTCCATTTCCAGTCTTTCCCTAATGAAGTTCTCCTTATTTTCAAAGCCTTTTTCAAATTTAATTACCTCCATGGAGTTTCTCTGATGCTTCAAAGCTGAAATTGTGTCTGTTTTCCCATGCTTTCTTCTCATACTTCCTAAGGTCAGTTCTGAACTTTTCACAGGGCCCCTTGCACTGCTCTCATCTCTGTTAGACTCCACTCTAGATGCAAGTTCCTTGAGAAAAGGGGTGTCCTGTGCATATTTCATGCCTCTCAATGAACATATCATTGAAGGAACTCCAGAAATATGTTGGGTACGAGACTGAATCTATAAAATGAATTAGTCATTCTCATCTTTGCTTACCTCACAGAGGACTTGCCTTATTTGGAGGAAGGATTGCACAAAAACATAGAGCTATTCTAAGATGCAGTTTGGTTTATTTTTTCATGAGCAGATGGGTGACAATGCACACAATGTTCAGGATACATTTGAAAAAAGAAATAGATGCAGCTGTAACCTGATTGAACTTCCCCATTTTTAGTGGGATATGATATAGGATATTTCATTTTTGCCTGAGGAAATTAAGGCAAATGAAAGGACTGACTGAAAAAAAAAGTCAAAATATATTTTATAGCCATGTATAAATTCAAACATGAAAGCATGGAGTCATTCATATTACAGGCTGAAAAGTCCTCCTGGCCTGCCATTAGAAGAAGAAATTGTATGCCTTAATTATCTTGCAGGCCTTATTAAAGTTGCAAGCTTGTTCCTCTCTGCTCTGTGTACTGAGAACCACTTCTCATAGCTCAATAAATAATAATGATATAATCATCGAGAGATGGGCACTTAGAAGTTTCAAGAGAAAACATCCCATGGGAGGGGGTATTTATATATGGGAATGGGAATTTTCCCTTACCTGCCAACATGGGTTGGCTATAGGAGCAGATAGCATTTCACGTCTTTCAAGAGATTTGGAAAGTTCAAACATTGTCAGTGCAGTTGTGTGCCTGTAATAATGAAAATTAGATCAGGAATATGTAACAATGTTATACACTGTCAAGTCGTATGGGAAGGTAAGGAAAACACTAAGGTGGTTAAATAAGCAGCCTTGAGGTGTAAGGAAGCTAGAATGGGTAAATAGTTTCCTCATAGTGTCAATTTCAAGTTAGCACAGATTTAAGACTAGCATGCCAGAGGATCATCCATCCCAATCGCTTTACTTGGTGGAGAAGGGAATTGAGTTACTCCCTGTACTATTTTATCACTATTTTATCATAAGTATACAATTTATACTTATGAAAAGCAAGCTTTATTTACTGGATACCACCATGCCTTGAATAACAGAAGAATTCTATCGGTGGATCCTTCATTAAATGTTTTTCTATTCCCAGCATCTTTATATAGCAAACAAATAATTAGTTCTGCCTTTTCTTTTAATCTCAGGGGTGGTAGGAATGAAATTACACCATAAAACAGTAATGTGTTTAATATCTCTTTTAGAAGTTAGTACAAAATCAGGCACCCTTAACCTAGCAACTACAGGACTCCCACCCCCAAGAGGGTCTATCAGGTGATCTATGAATTGGGATGGGGAAAAATTACATTTACATTTTCACTAAGTTCTATGCTAGATAATTTCTTTCAGTAATGAATGTGAGCAACAAACCGTAGTTCCAGGACACAGATATTTTTGTATTTGTATGACAGTTGTTTTATATCATAAAGTCTCATATATGTTTCTCATTACTTTGAAAATGTAGTAGCTAAAAAACTAATTTAAATTTAATAGTTACATATTAATTCATTAATAAAAAACTATGTTTTGCTATATCACAAATCTTTTTATTTAATTCAATTCACAGAATTGTTTTCCTTTGTATTCATACATATTTTATCTTATGCTTTTAAAGCATTATTTTGAGGAGACTCCATAGTCTTCATCAGACTGCAAAACGAGTCGTGGCCCAAAAAGGGTTGTGAACCTCTATACTAAATAATAACTTCAAATGTTTAGACATTTTTTAGAAGTTAATTTTTATTTCCAATTATGTAGCTTTGAAACTAGTTTTAACAATGTTTTCTTCGTAATTCAAGCTACTATGCTTACTAACATTGGTTTTCTATGGCAGCCTCTATCAGAAAAAGATTACGCTTAAACTTCTTGTAAGAATTTTTATTGCCACTTCTAAAATAATTAGAATTTTGTACTCTCTGATAGAAAAGTCATTATTTTTTTAAAGAATAAATTTAATATCAAAATGGAGTTTAGAATGGGATACCAAAGCTTCTAATTTAATACTGGCTTTATTCTCATGCTCCATCAATTATTGAGACAAGATCTGATGAAGCAAAGAGGTCAAACAACACTACTCCCAAATCTGGAAGATATTATGCAAAGACATGCACATTTTTTTTCCACTTTATCCCCAAGTAGATTAAGTAACTCATGGTTATTTGTGAACGATACATAAATTGCCCATGTGGAAGCAAAGCTCCTTAGAATGTTGTTGTTTTGACATAGAATTTTTTTTTCTTTATTTAAAACAATAAATGGAACTGAAGAAGTGTTGCTGAAGGGAATTAGGATTTAATCTTAGTAACTCGTATCTAGGTTTTCATGAATAAAACATGTAAACTGATTTTAAAATTAAGGATAATCTCTCAAATATCAATTTTGCATTAGGTTGAATTTTTAACAACTTGTATAGTTTTATCTATACCTTTCTAGAGATCAAATGTCGGGGCGTGGGAAATCGGGGCCAGATGGCACAAGCCAAATTGAAATGTGCAAATCAAGCAACACTTACACTACTCTTATTTTTCCTCCCATTGTGATATAGGTTGGGTAACTTATAAAATGTTTCCTGAGACAATTCTCTGGAAAGACAAGGTGTAGCTGTCAGGGCTTCACTTCTTTCCATTTCAGTTTACATACAACCTTCAAGTGCTTTTTTTCTCCTGAAGTCACTGCTGATGGCCTAAATAGGTGGTAGCTGTGACACAGTCGTGGCAAAGGGATCACACATCATTGCATAGTGCACACGTGATTATTTATGCCTTCTCGGCCACAGTGTTAAGTTACAAGCAATTATTTTTCCAGTCTCCTCAATGTAATTACACTGTAATCTACAGGGACATGTAATTGTGTGCACGGCTTCTGCACTGAATTACACAGCTCTTAGGGACTGCGTGAGACCCCAGGAGCCTTTTACCAGCTAGCAGCTGGGCGGTCTCTTTGTGTAAACCTGGTGGCCTGAATGTAAGGCCTGTGCTGCAGGAAGATTTGCAATCCAGATGTGATATGGGGTCACCAAGGAAACTGCCTAAGGGTTGGAAAGCCCTGTATGTTTGACATTCAACCTCATCAAATGGACCCTTGATTTCCCATCCTCAGATTATGAAATGTCTGTGGAAGGAAAGGAAGCTCCTGTGACAGCAAAATTTTTGTTGGCGGAAAATTTCTTTAGGATTTAGGGATTTTTATTTGCCATTGTCAGACTCCATATAGCTAATAAATGCATGGTACTTTGAAATTTGCACAGGTTTATAGTATATGTATGCTCAAAGAAAGTGGTGAATTGCTTTAGCATAACAAAATGCAAAATAAATATTATATGTATTATCCAAGAGAAAGAGGAAATAAGGGCTTCTTTCTTTCTCTTCTCTTTTAACAAAGCATAAACATAAAAGCAGCACAGTAAGTAAATAACCTGACGATGTGGTAACTTACTACTACTTCTACTGTGTTCACCTAGGAAGGAACAATTTTTAATTGTTTAGCTATTTATTTACTTATTTTAATTTATTGGGGTGACAATTGTCAGTAAAATTACATAGATTTCAGGTGTACAATTCTGTATTACATCATCTATAAATCCCATTGTGTGTTCACCACCCAGAGTCAGTTCTCCTTCCATCACCATATATTTGATCCGCCTTACCCTCATCTCCCACCCCCCACCCCCCTTACCCTCTGGTAACCACTAAACTATTGTCTGTGTCTATGAGTTTTTGTTTCTCATTTGTTTGTCTTGTTCTTTTGTTGTTTTTGGTTTATATACCAAATCATATGTTTCTCTGCTTTTTCTGTCTGACTTATTTCGCTTAGCATCATACTTTCAAGTTCCATCCATGTTGTCACAAATGTTCCTATATCATCTTTTCTTACTGCCAAATAGTATTCCATTGTGTATATATACCACAACTTCTTTATCCATTCATCTATCAAAGGACATTTTGGTTGTTTCCATGTCTTGGCCACCGTAAACAAAGCTACAATGAACATTGGAGCACACGTGTCTTTATGTATAAATGTTTTCAGATTTTTTGGGTAGATACCCAGGAGAGGAATTGCTGGGTCATATGGTAATTATATTCGTAATTTTTTGAGGAACTTCCACACTACCTTCCATAGCGCCTGCACCAGTCTGCATTCCCACCAACAGTGTCTGAGGGTTCCTTTTTCTCCACAGCCTCTCCAACACTTGTTACTATTTGTCTTGTTGATGATAGCCATTCTGACTGGGGTGAGGTGATAGCTCATTGTGGTTTTTATTTGCATTTCTCTGATGATTAGTGATGTTGAGCATTTTTTCATATGTTTATTTGCCATTTGTATGTCCTCTTTGGAGAAATGTCTCTCCAGGTCCTCTGCCCATTTTTCAATTGGGTTGTTTTTTGTTGTTGAGTTTCATGAGTTCCTTGTATATTTTGGATATTAGCCCCTTATCGGAGGCACTGTTTGCGTTTAGCTATTTATTTACCTGGGTGACTTCTAGGACAGTCTCTGAGAGGCCAGAGTTTATCCAAGTGGAAGTCAGGGAAATTTCCAAGAGACTGTTCTAGAGCTTGGATGATCTAATTCTCTGGGAAGAAAAGAATTGTATGGGATGAATCTTTTATTCCTGTGTCACTGGTTGGTGGCCTCAGGAAAGTTGAGGTTACATTGGCTTCACTACTTGGCTTGATAATCTTTCCAGGTTCATGTGCAATAGGTATAAACCCATGTTTATTGCTTCTCGATACATGTATTTCACATTATGCCACAATTCTTATAAAGTCAAATGAACTTGTTTGGAGCAAAAGGGTCTTCAACTAGGTAGAAGGGTTTCAGGGAGAAGTCTGGGGCATGAAAACTAAAGCAATTATATGGAATTGAATCCTGTGAGCAAAAAGGCAGAATTCTCGATTAGCCTTTAATGTGAACTTTCAAGTAGATGTGTAGTTACATAACTTATTACTACACCTTCTGATGTGAATTTTGGAGCTAATTTTCTTGAAGTGATTTGAATAAAAGGATGGTTTGAAGAATTTAAGACATCAAAGCCTTGCTATGAAGAAGGCTATTTTGAAAATCTTTTGAATGGATCATCCCTCACCCCAGTTTTACTGAGATAAATCGCCATATAACATTGCGTAAGTTTAAGGTGTACAACATGATGATTTGACACACATATATGTTGCTAAATGATTACCGCAATAAGGTTAGTTAACACATACATTAGTTACTATTTGTTTTTGTTGTGGTGGTGATAACGTTTAAGATCTAGTCTCTTAGCAACTTTCACGTATACAAAACACTACTCTTAACTCCAGAACTTACTCATCCTCAAACTGGAAGACTGTACCCTCTGACCAACATCTACCCATTTCCCTCACCTCTCTGCCCCTGGCAACCACCAATCTACTCTCTGTTTCTATGAGTTCAGCTTTTAAATATCCCATGCACGTATAAGTGAGATCATGTAGTATTTGTCTTCCTCTGTCTTGTTTTTCTTACCATAATGCCCTCAAATTTCATCCCTGTTGTTGCAAATAGAAGGATTTCCTGGGGTTTTTTTAATTAAAGAAATATCTATCATCTCTCTGTCTATCTATCTATCTATCTATCTATCTATCTATCTATCTATCTATCATCTATCATCATCACCACATTTTCGTTATTCATTGAATTGGTCTTTATTCAACAAACGGGGTACTTTTGTTTGTTTGCTTCACCCACTTGTATTTATATTTTATAATCTAATAATTTGCCTTCTAGTTTAATTTTATGATTTATTTCTTTGGGAATGAACATACATAAATGGCAGATACATACATAGAAAGATAGATGGATAGATAGATAAGTAGATAGACAGAAAGACATATAAATATAGTGAAATTTCTTTGTTGGTTTTCATTATTGAACATTTATAGGGGCAACTCTTCTAAACTGTCTACCTCAGACAAATTCTCTGAAATGACTGAAGATTCAATGTATATCCTACTCTTTAGATACTTTGATGGTTAGCCATCACAAATAGTTCTAAACCTGCGATTGGCATTACCTCTGAGCCTTTAATATTGTGTAATGTTTTCCTTAACCCTAAAGTCACTTGCTAATAAGTCATGTGTTTTTAATGATTGTCAACTTGATTTATTTCACTTTAGGCTATCCTTCATCATAGTGGCATACAGGCTATAGTTACATTTTTTGCCTTTCAAAATGTTGCATTGTTTACCTCTGACCCAGATGCTAAGCTTTCCATAAGTTGTCATGGATTTTTGACTTTGTGAAATACTTTGAGATTTCAGTCATTTTGTTTGATGTCACCATCAAATTCAGGGACCTCCAGTGAAATAAATGAGAGATTCAGATGAGTCTGCTAGTGGTTTTGTGCAGTACATAAAGGTCAATGTTCAAAGGGCAACCCCTTACCATGGGGAATGCAAGTATGCTTTAATTAGAAGAAGAGGAAAAGCTCTCCCTGACTGTGTGAATACCATTAAGCACTGAGCTAAACGGAGGTTATTTTTTTCCCTTGAAAATCCTACCATTCAGTAAACTATATCAGTATTGTAATTTGTGGAATTTATTGAGTTGTCAACAGAAAAATATGTTTTCAATATTTGCCTGTTAAATGATAGCTCCAAAAGTTACAGCTTCACCGCTCTTATACTATAATAAGCAATTTACTTGCTTGCCCATCACAGGCTCATTCCTAATTTTATTAAACCCTTTCAACTATAGAAACTGGAATTCAAAATATATTATATTCTCTTTCTAAATTTCTAGGGGTGGGTTTCCCTCTTTTTCTCCCAGAATTGGACTGCATGTTTTCCAAGGGCCTTAAGTCATATCTATAGTTTGGTTCAATTAACCCAACCAAAGTTATATAAAAGCAAAATTTAAGGCATCCCAAACAGTGAACAAAAGGCATACATGTCTTGGTTAAGCTGTCTAGTGGGAGGAGAGGCGGCCTTATGAGAGAAGAACCTATGGTCTAGGGCTCTGCTGTCCATTATCAGAACCAATAGCCACCCCATGGCAACTGAGCACATAAAATGTGGTGAGTCCAAATTTAGATGTGATTTAAGTGTCAAATACACATCTATTTTGAAGATTTTGTATGAAAACAAGAATGTAAAATATCTCATTAATAATTTTTTAAAACATATTGCTATTTGGAATGATAATATTTTGGACATATTGGATAAATAAATGATAATCTTAAAAATAATTTCGCCTGTTTGTTGTTACTTTTTAAAAATATGGCTACTGAAAAATTTTAAACCACCTACATCGCTCCCATTATATTTCTAGCACTGGAGTGGAGGTTAAATAAACGGGCTTTATTGGAAGTTCTTGATTCTCTTGCCAGCACAATTTGGCTCAGGATGAGACATATAATTATAAAAGCCCTCAGTTTCTTTATCTGTGAAATAGACATAATAACACTTCCCACTTACTGATGTCATAAGGCAGTAGCTATAAGGATTAATAACCCAGAGCTTGTAAAATGCTGAGTTCTTTGGATCTTCTAGAATGAAATCACTTTTTTTTTTTTTTTTTTTTTAATTTCCCTGGAGACTGGATATGTGAATAAACAAATGGAGTGCATGGGAAAACACCCACACACTCACATAGCTTTGGCCCATTTTTCCCTTTGGTGAATTTATAGTGGCTACAAACAGCAGCAGAAGAAAAAGAATCATGTACTAAAAAATGCCAAATGCACTGTTCTCAGGCTTGGCTAATCTTGTATGGCATAAGTAAATAGAACTGTAAAAATGTCCATACTAGGCCTATAATTGTTGAAGCTGTGGGGATATGAGGCATGGTTGTTCATTATATGTGGGTTTTTCTTTTTGTATATTTTAAATGTTCACAATAAAAGTGAATAACTAATAATAAATAACTAATGACTATTCTGCCTTATCTCATCCCTTATAATTTTCTTCGTTTATGCACTGTATGAAATAGTTATATACTGAAGGCCTTCTTCACAATAAATTTTACATATTCAGCCATTCTGTCAAGTGAATAATGTTACCCTGAGCTCAAGGTTAGATCAAGCTTTTCTCTTCTGCATGATTTCAGACCAAAAGGATCTCAAAACAGGCATGAATAAATGAACTAGGATAAGTAAATGATACAGGATAAGTAAATGAAAAACTCATTCCAATTCCTGCTCTCTATCTTTTTAATATTTTAATAGTTACTGATTTAATTCTCTTGCTGTCTCTTTCTCCCAATAGAATCCAAAGTTTTTCCCCCACCCCCACTCTCAGAACTGACGATGTGGATATGAGGCATGCTTGTTTTTAAGCACTATGAAGCTTTATGTTGCCAAGGTGGACTCAGGTTCTTCCTGAAACACAGGAAGCATGGAGTATTTTCATCCTCTGAAGAAGCAGCCTCCTGACCCGCTGGAGCCAGTGCAGTCATGCTGAGTGGTCTACGTTTTCCTGTTCCTTTGCTTTGTACAACAGGGAAGTCTTGTTTGATGTCTAAATATGAGGATGCTGTAACTCTGGCATGCCAAAGCCTGAATTTATATCCGTAATTGTCACATCCTTTATTGAGAGCTACACACTTGCACCATTGTGATAGGCTTTTGGGGGGGAAATAAATCGATGTCAGCAATTATATTTATGCATCCATTTTAGATATATAGCTGAACTATCCCTCAAAGGATGATAGCATAAATCAAGGGATAGGGGAGGATACTGCATATATGTGTATTTGATATGAAACTAGAATAATAACTTGCTGTCATGTAGTTACGTGGTAATAATCATAAACCCTAATCTAGGGCTCTAAGAAAACTCATGAGACAATATTGTTGTGTCCATTATCTTTCAGTAGGCAAATAACTATTATTCCCATTTTACAAATGAAAGCTCTAAAACCTGGAGAAGTTAAATAACTTCATTAAGCCACACAGGTTATTGGAGGTAATGAGACAGTGAGAAAGTGTTAGTCATTTAAGGAGATTAAGGAAAATAATACTTTTTTTAAATGGAGAGTGGTAGATATTGATGAAACCCATCTCTTGTCTAACCTTTTGAATGAATGAGAGTGTCTTAGAGAAATTAAAACTGAGCAACTCTTTCACTAAATAGAAAAAAAAAACACCCTCTGGGACTTAAGTAATCTCAAACACTTTGGAGCTGTGTCAGCTAAGGTATGTGCAGGGATACTCGATGGACCAACCATGGGTAGCAGCCACTACTTCTTTCCTGGTGGAGAAATGTGAAGGACAGCTGAGGTTGGTAAGAGTAACTGTACAGCAGGTCCTTGAATAATGTCATTTCATTATAAGATTGATGAGAAAAAAGAAAAAAGATTCCTAGCGGGGGCTACTCTCTGTGTGCAGTTTACACATTCTCCACGTGTTCGTGGGTTTTCTTGGGTACTCCTGTTTACTCTCACATCCCAGAGATGTGTATGTGAGGTGAATTGGTGTGTCTATTATCCCATTGTGAATGTGAGGGTGTGTGTGAGTGTGCTCTGTGATGGAATGGTGTCCTGTCCAGTGTTGGTCCCCACTTTGCGACCTGAGCTTCCTGGGGTAGGCTTCAGCCACCTGCAATACTGAACTAGAATCAGCAGGTTTGAAAATAATTCTCTTACTTGTTTTTATTAATCTTTCTTAAATGTATGTATAGCTCATATTTATTTCATGTTTTATATTACAAGTGTTTTGGGCGTTTATTTAGTGATGTTTCTATGACCAGAAATATGCCACAGGAGCTTAACTCTTGCTTATATCAATTAAACTATGGTAAAATTGGTTCCGTCGTGGGTCATTTCACTTAAAGTCACAGTTTCCAAGAGGACTTACTGTACCTGGAAGAGTAGACATAGGCCAATGTCAATTGCAAGGGAAACCACAGTGCCCATGGATAACAGTGACATCAAGGACCCCAGAATGCCAAAGGGTGAGCAGACATGTATGAGCACATATTACATGGTCCCTTTGCATGGACTGAGAAGAGAGGCATTAGAATATGTGTGATAATCAGCAGTCATGTCTGTTTGTAGTGAGTGGAACAGCCAAGACATATAAGGTTGAAGAGTGGCAAAGAAGACAGGAATACATCTACTTGGGAGAAGGGCTTCAGGGTTCCAGGGGCAGTTTTATAGAAAAAGGTGTCTCCATTTATTTTCTACTGAAAGCAGAATCCATGACAAGGATTTTGGTGCAAGTCGTTTGGGAGTAGGTCCCAGGAAGCACCAGTGAGGGTAGGCAAGACAGGGCAGAGGGAAAGCCATTGTACGGGTGTCTTATCAAGGGTTCCCCTGTAGGCAGGTTCCACTAGGACTTCCTGAGAAACAAACACAATGCCTTCCAAAACTGTCACTTGAAAGACAGGAAATTGGAGCTCTTATCCACTGGCTCCTGTCCCCACTGGTCGAGAGTTTCCTCCAGGGACTATGCATGCTCATGGGAGCCAGCATAGAGACGTCCCTGGAGCAGAGAGCTATAAGATGCCAGCTGGCATGCTTGAAGTGGAACCATGTGGGGTGAGGTAGATTGAAATTCACTTGGAAGTTTCCAATGCAAATTCAACTGCCATTGGTGGTGAACCATGGTGGTGGTCATGAAACACCAGAGGTATTTGCTCTAAAAGGTAGTGGATACATATTGGGTTGGTAAAAGAATGAAAAGCCAAACAGATACAAACAAAATCATTTCCAAAGGCTCAGTAATATAAAAGACCAAGACTAACTTTAGAAATTGGGAGCCCAGGATGTGAAGTGATGAGTCGAGCTGAAGTTGGATATTCGAAGCAGAAGACAAATCATGAAGAGCCAAGAGTCACTCTATGGAGTTTCAATTTTGTCTTTCTGTAGCCCAGAGTCTGGGTCGATAGTGTCCAAAGTGGAGTTTCCTAATTTTATATTTTTAATCTTAAAAAGGAAAGAAATTGAATTTGACAACTGTTTAATATATGGCTGGACTACAGCACACAAAATCTGTGCGTGTCACGAGCCACGCATGATCTGGGAGGAAGTGTGTGAAAGGGTGGGCTCTGCACAGAGTGGTGTGGTGCACAGTGACATCCTCTCTTGTTTGTTCTCGTGGCCTATTGCAATGTGTTGTTAGTTAACTGCACCTGGTTAGGTGGTATCGTGGGTTTAATTACTGGGGTTTAATTGAACTTCTCCCAAAATGGACAAGTTTATTAAAAAGGATTCCTGAAATGAACCATCACCTTGAAGATAAGCAACAAAAAGGAAACAGCAGTGCCAGTAGCACTGACTTATATCCTACTCTTAGAATGATTGCTTCATCCATCCTGTCCTGAGATTACAAACAATGAAATAATCAAGCATGACAAGAAGTAGGTAAGAAAAAAAAAAAAAGCAGAAAATAGAAATAATCAAAAAGGCTATTGAAGTATGGACTTAAAACCACCATTACTAAGAATGGCGTGTAGGTCATTCCTTAAGAGGACACTGTTTCTTGAGATGTTAGCTATTCACAGTGTGAAGCCATTTTCAATAACAAGCTATTTCAAAAGAGCATATTATTTCACATTTCTCTTTATATTTCTATTTCTTGACTTTTTTTTACCATATGTACATGTATTAGCACAGTAGTATATGTATATAATTTATAAACAAATACATACGTATACATACATACACACATATACACATATATAAATATATAAGAGTTGTTGACACATGCTAAGGTTTCCTCCACCCCACCCCACTCCAGCTGCTTCCCCTAAATATCAGACTCTGAAGCAAGGACTGGGGCAGGTAGTTTGCCTGGGAAGTGATTTTAGGAACACATGAGAGAATGAAAAAGCGAAACAGGGAAGAGAGGAATGCTGATAGAGAACGTGGGCACGGTAGACAGCTGGTGCTCAGTTCTGTTGGGGACTCTCTAAAGAACCACGTGAATGCACCCCACAGTTGCTCACTAAGAGCTAGAACTGTTGAGGTATGTTTCACTGGCTCGCATCCCTAATTTGTTAAAGTTTACCCATGGATGCTTTTGATCACTGGCTTTCCCAAACTATCCCTACATGCAAGATCCTTTTCTGGAAGTGTTTTTAAACTTATACTTCCTGAAATGACTGATTCTACTATATCTTACAGGCTTTAAAATATTCCACAGTGTCTTCTCTTTTTCCTGGGGTCTTAGCAGTGCTTCTTAAACTATGGCTCCAAATTAACACATATTTGAGGTGCTTATTTCATATGTATAGACCCTGGCCCACCCAAGTGAGCTAGATTTAGAATCTCTAAAGATAAGGCAAGGAATCTGCATTTTAACAAACAGGGCAGGTGAATCTCATACACATTAATATTTACTGAAAACTACATTCAGAAAATCAATAGACAGCATATCAGGAATTTCCTTTCTTGAGCAGCTGTCACTCTTTTGCTCCCCGATTCTTCCATCCTTTCTCTTTTCCCTTTTAACTCACAGGAAAACAAAAACAAAAACAAAAATGAAAAACTCTTAACTATTTTTCAAATTTTAAGTAAATGAAGGTCCATGCTTTGCTCATGTTTTTCAAAGCATCACCCATCTGTTTCAACTTCTCTTTTCTAATTCCCCAATTTTATTTTATCACTGTGTCCCATACATTCGTGTACCCACTTCCTCCTTATCATTTCTGGTAAATCTCTCTCTGATCGTCCAGGTGCACATGGCCCGGTGTTCTACTCAGTAAGGTCCACGGCAGCAGGTGATGATAACCTCACTCTACAATAAGAGAACATGCATTCAGGAAAATGAATTGCCCTAAACCAGGCAACTGGGCTTATATCCAAACAAAATCTGGCTGTATAAATGTTTCAGCTTGGCTTATATTCTGTGAACCTATGAACCAGGAGCATTAGCATCACCTGGCACATGTTAGAAATGCAGAATATCAGGACCCACCCTAGACCCACTGAATCAGAATCTGAATTTTAATAAGATCCCCACATGATTTTTGCACATATCAGACTTTGAGAAGGGTTTATACTGCAGACAGCTCTATCAAGATTAACAGAAAAATGAAATCATCTATTTGTAGACCTATTAACAAAATTTAAACCAGGGTAAAATATTTTTTACTTGAATCGGGCTCCAGTATTTGAAAGAAGAGTCCTTTATCTTTGATATGCTGTAGCTGAAGCTGCTATTTTTCAATTCAGCAGGTAGAAACATCCTCTAAGTATGTTGAAATATTTTGAGAAAATACTTTCATTTGAGAAATGACAATGATCATCTCAGTGGCTGCCTTTTCTAGGCCTAACACCTAGACTGACTGAATCTCTAATGAAAGGCAAATGACAACTTAGACTTGGGGTTTTTAGATTGTTCGACTTGAAAAGGATCTTAAGTCATAGAACTCAGATCTCTTATTTTAAAAATGTGGGAACTCTCCCTCAGATTCCAAACCCCTCCATCTAACTCTCTTATAACCACATCTTCCTAGATACGCCTCTGACATGTCTTACTTACGCTGTTCAAACTGAGCCCATTATGCTGTTTCCCCTCCTCTCCCTTTTGTTCTTCCTTGCTACTATCAACCAAGTAACCCAAGTCAAAATCAGGATCATCCTATTGTTTTTTTCACCCTCCAACATCAAATCAGTTACCAAGATGTTTATACTTTGACCGTACATACCTCTAGATTTGGCCCCTCTGAATTGTCCCCACTGTTCGCTTGGGTTATCACAGTATCTTTCTAACTAGTTTCCCTGTCTCCTATCTCCTAATCTCCAAAATACCCATCCTCATACTGCTGTCCAAGAGTCCTTTCTAAACCCTAATTCTGAGCACCTCAATCTATCATATGTCTCTTCCACGGTATGCCCTTCACCTAGAACATTGATCTGAAACTATTTTTGATGGAGATTATAACTGGTGTTATTAATGTCTTGCCCACATTCACTTGGTCCAACTTTGTTTCCACCTATGACTTGGGCTATAGTACCTAGAATGCTGACACAATTTCCTACTACAGGAACCTGTGTCCTCTGCTCAGTGCCTGAGGGCTTTCCCCAAGTTTTTCTGTCAAATGGTTGGATATTATTGGATTTAACCCAAAAAGCATTTACAGAAGTTTAGGGCAGGGCCTCTCAAATTTAATGTGCACACAAATCACTTAATGATCTTAATAAAATGCAGATTTTGATTCAGAAAGTCTATGGTGGGGGCTGACAGTCTGCCTTTTTCACAAGCTCCAAATTGATACCGATACTGTTTGGCCTTTGATCACATGGTGAGGATTTAGAGGACGGGATAAAAGAAGGCTATTAAGCTCTGAATTCTGGCCATTTAAAATTTGTTTGGAGAAAATAAAGTAACACTGGCTGGAATTTGCACTCATAACATTACACAGACAATGCTAAAGGATGTTTATTAATACCACGGAATACTTGCTAAGAATAACAAGAGACAGGGCTATAGATTGATTCAAGTACCAAACTCAGGGCAAATGATTCTGGAATATCGACAGTGCAATATGTGTGTAGCCAAGGATGGCAAGGGAAGGTGTGGGGGGGTAATTCTTGACAAGCTAGCAAAATTATTGTAAAGACACTGGATAGACACATCCTCCATACCTTCTCCTCTGGCAGTTCCTATTTTTGGTTGAGCTGTGACAGAAAACAAAATGTGAACATGATGAACAAAGGGGCAAACATACACCTTTAGTGACTCAGGGCTGACACCGAGAGAAAGGGGTCCCTGAGTTCTGTTGAGTCTGAAAAGAGCAAGCAGTTCATTAGGAACTAAGTTCCTGCCAGAACCAACAGAACTCTCATTAAATTTCTTGCATAGGAAAGGAAGAACCAATGGAAAGAGTTGGTTTTCTCTAAGAGATAGCAAGCAAAGAAATGAAACAAAGAGAATTCAGCTTTCTTTCTTTCTTAATTAATTGGTCCTTTGTGAGATGCTAATCAAATAAATACCCAGAGGTGATATACGGGGGAAGTGAATGTGTTAGAAAGAACAATGAGAGACACTGAGAAAGACAATCAATAAAAAGCATTGAAGAAAAAATTAGGAAGAAAATGGAGGGAAACAAAGTCAACACTAAATAAAAAATCAAAGTACTTTGTGGTGATGTTACCACCCATGTTTCCATGTCCAAACTCAACAAATAATATATATTAAATAAGTGCAATTTTTTGTGTGTCTCAGTTACACCTCAATAAAGCCGTAAGAAAATTAAAAATTTAAAGAACCAAAGAGGAAATTGGTGTTATGATGTCCACGTTACTTGTGGATCCATGGAAGTGGCAAAACAGTAAGGAAATGCACTTCAGTGGGCTACATGCTGAAATACAACTGAGAAAAGGAGAGAAGTCAGTTTTGATCAAGAAGTTCATTAAGATTTTCCACGTAGAAATGAAGACTTTAGAACAGAGACAGAAGAATTCACCATTTATATCCAAGTAACCACAGAAAAATATTTCATACAAAGTATGAGAAGCCAGTGTGGGGCTTGCTACCCAAAATATTTAGATTAAAAGTTGAAGATGTCCCCCTCCTAAGAAAACTAAACAGTTATGAGCATCATGTTCTTTGTCAGGGTGTAAGAATCCTTTGTTGTTTATTAGATGAGTTTCTTTGAAAATGCTTGTTCTGGATTCAGTGATATGCTTCTGTGAAAATATAAATAGTTGAAGTGGCCAGGAGAATAATTGTCCCCTTCCAAACATACACATTGGTGAGAAAACATTTTTTCACTCATCTATGCTGAAGTCTTTCTGAAATCTTGTAAATAATGGATGCCAAAAACCAAACACTATGAATTGGACCCTAACTGATACAGCTTTAGGGAAGAACTTTTAAATCAACATTTCAAATTAGTATGTATAGAAAGTTATTTTAAAAAAAACACACTGTAAACATAAAAATATTTTTAAATAGTGTTAATTTCTAATGATATTTTTCTAACCAAAATTTGAAAATGCTTTTTGTCCTTATTTCAAAAGACAATCATTCATTTCTTTGTGCAGCTTAACTTAAAATTTTATCATGCTTTTTTCTAGAAACTTTGTGATTTCTTTTCAGTGTGACAATTATAAATTTTTTTTATTAATAAGTATCATGTATTTTAATCTGATACAGAAAGTTGTATTTTTTTAAATTTAGAACAATGATGGAACATTTTGAAATTTTTATTCATTTATATACATCTGTAGAACCTTGGAGTATGTTTAAATGCTCTCAAGCCTGGGATGCTTAAAAAAAGTCTTTGAACCTTTTGTAAAATTAACTTGAATTGCTTTTAGGGAAAATGTCCTCAGTTTAATATATTTTTTCAAAATGTATTATTTGTCTGAATTATAAGTATCTTAATTTCACTCTCCTAATTTCTCATTTTGGTCTGCTAGAAGTCAACATTGATGTGAAATTAATAGTAACTATACTCGAACCAGTTAAGAGGAAAAGGTTATCAGTTTATCATTCTCATCTCAAATGAATTTATTAAATACCTTTTATGGGCATTGCTGTGCCAGGTACATTGCAAAATAAGTTAGTCATTCATGGCCTGATCAGAAACCTAGAATCAGCTGATAGGAATGTGTTCTATTACAGGGAAACAGGATGGGTCTGAAAACAGTTTTGCCCTAAACATTGGATCTAAGCAGTGTTTACCACTACTGCTTGGTAATTTTGGCCCACTGATTCATTCATTAAACACTGACAGTCTCCTTGAGTGAGCACTGTGCTCGGCCTTTGCATATGAAACAGTCCTGTGATGAGTTCATATGTTAATAGGATTGACATAGAGTCATGCAGCACTGAATGAGGAGGATACCTTCTGAAAAACGAGTTAGGCAATTTTGTCCTTGCGTGAACATCTTAGAGTTCATTTACACAAACCTAGATGGTACAGCCCACTACACACCTAGGCTACATGGTAATATGGTAGAGCCTATTGCTCCTGGGCTACAAGCCTGTACAGCATGTTATTGTACAAAATAACACAAGATTAAATCAAGCACAAGAAAAAATAATGCAATCAAGAGACATGGTAAGCACGAGATGTATGTGGCTGCTGCCAGCATAACATGGCATCCTGTTTACACAGCAAACTTTGTTTTATAAGTAGAAAGAGTACACTCTAAAATAACAATAAGTAGTATAGTAAATACATAAATCAGAAACATAGTCATTTATTACCATTATCAAGTATTATGTACTGTACATAATTGTATACTTTTATACGATTGGTGAGCAGTAGGTTGATGTATACCAGCATCACCATAGCTATGTCAGTAATGTGTTGCACTATGACATTTCAACAGCTGTGATGTCACTAGGTGATAGGAAATTTTCAGCACTATTATAATCGTATGGGACCACTGTCATATATGTTGTCCACTGTTGACCACAATGTGGTTATATGGCTCATGACTGTATAAATAAATAATTAGACTTAAATACCTTTGGTAGTCTAATAAGTTATCTATAAAATGCTGAGAAAATTCCAAGAAGCATAACTCCATCTGGAAGAATCTTTCTCAAAAAGGGTTTCATTTGAGCTGAATTCATCGGGCAAAAAGGGGTAAAAAAACAACCTACACAAAGACATAGACGTATAATAGCACATCAATTGTCAAGGTTTGGAAGGAAACCAGTGTGGGTACAGTATAAGGACTGGGGAGGGAAAATAATAAAACCTAAGACTATATGATACATAAGACTTAGATTACAGAAGGAATTATATACCAGATATATAAATGAGAGTTCTGAGTTGCAAACAACAAAATTCAAAATCAACATCATGGAAACCCAGTAAAGAGAGACTTCAAAATGGTGGGAGTGGAAAAATATGACAAACAATGCTGAGATATTAAGTAAAATGAGGACAGAATTTAGAGCACTGTGTTTATCAGTCAATAAAGCTCTGTTACCACAGAAAGAGAATATTCTGTAGGACAGTAATTTTCAAATTGTGGACCACAAATCAGTAGCATCAAGATCATCGAGAAACTTGTTAGAAATGCAGAATCTGGAGCCTAGCCTAGACTTGCTAAATCCGAAACTCAGGGATGGGCCTCTTCAATCTGCATGTTAGATCTTCTCCAAGGGATTCTGATGCAAGCTGAAGTTTGAGAATCACTGTTGTTGTGTACTAGAAAAGAAGGGGTTTTGTGGCTTCAGGATTGATAGAAGTATGGGCAGAAAAAGTAGATTGCCCTTTTGAGAATTGTGACAGGAAAAAAAAGAAAAAAAAAAGGAAAGAAAAGATGGTAATTTGGGAGAGGAGGTGGGATTACAGAAGCATAATAACCCGTCATATATTCCACTTATTGAGGACTTCTAATTTTCTTAATGGTACTTTTTTATTCACTAAAGTTTTAACTTTTTAAATGGTCAAATCTTTTGAATTTTTGTGATTATTTTTCATTGCAAACCTATTCACATATATCCTAGTATTTTCTCTTTGACTTTTTTCTTTTTCATTTTACATTTAAAAAAGTATATCTGGAGTTTATTTCAGGGAATACTGGGAAAAGCGGCTTTAAAGTGATATATTATTCCTCTAATAGCCAGTTTTCTCAATGTTGTTACTGACTATCCCTTACTCAATGTTATGAGCCACTTTCTTTATTAGATATTAAGTTCTTATATGTACCATATGTCTTTTAATGCATTAAATAACTGCATTTTGTCTTCTGAGCAGAGGCACCACAGCATTACCTCCTATTAAGTTTATGATTAGCTAAACCTTCAAGTTGTGTTCAGACCAGTTCTATCAAATGAGGTACCCCTTATTCAACTCGTATAGTATATGGACATCCATGTAATTATAGATTATAAATATATAATATAGGTATATAAATATAATATTAAATTATAAATATATTTGAGCCCAACTTCAGACTAAGAATAGAGATCAACTCTAAGTCAGTGGTTCTCAAAAGTCAGGCCTCATCCTGCTTTGAGGAACTTGGGCCTCTGTGTTCTGATTAGCCCTTCAGGTGATTTCGTTACACACCTGTTTGAGAACCACCATTCTAGATGCTTTCAGATTTTAATTTATTTTTTATTGTTATACACATCTGAATGGAGTTCGAGTAGTGAGGCCAGTATTCAATTCACTTAAGACCCAGATACACTCACACAGAGACAACTATATTTGCAAAGAAAGATGGTTCTTAGACTGAATTATCCAGAGACAGCATCAATTCTTTACTTCCCCATGGCAGCAGCTGCCCTGAGTAATTTTAATGGTATTTCCAATTTGAAATAATTAATACTTATGATCGTATCAACATTTTGAAGCAACTGGCTTGCAGTTGCTTCTCACAATTAGGTGTTGAAATATGGGTGCAATTTAGACATGGTTCTGTACTTTTAAAATCCATGAAAATAAAATTGCCTTAAAGGATGGATTTAAGTTCTATTCATGTTGGTATTCTGATGAGTAGTACAGTGCTTATCTTTTAATGTACATTCATTAAGCCTGTGTTCACCATGAATGGGTGCCAATATTTATTGTATAATATATACATGCTATCTTTGATTTAAAATTAGATGTTTTTTATTCTTTGCTAAAGATCAACATTCTTTTTAGTTTCCTTCAAAAATTATATTCCATGAGGGGAAAATTATCTGCTATGGAAAGATATTGGATTTTCAGATTGGCTAACACCTTCAAGTGTTTCTCAGGTGTTAATCTCTTAGCAAAACGTAAGTATATTTGACCAAATATTTTATTTTATACTTGAGTACTTTTAAACCAAATATATTTTAAAAGAAAATTAATCCATCTGTTTCTGATTTATTTACACTACACTAATAAAATTGCCACTTTAAAGAACTATTTAATGACCATGAAATCCTTCGAGAATTTTTTTATGAGAAAGTTAAAAAGACCTTTGAACCAAAGATTGATAGTAAATAGAGCATAAATATTAAAGTTTGTATTTTGAATCTTGGAAACCAAAGCATTGTTAACATCTAAACGTGGGGCAAGGACATTGGGTAGGAGTTGGGAAAACCCCTTTATCCAGCTTCCTGAGAACGCCTAAGCATTGTTTCATCTTTGTATAAGGTATCAACAGTAGATATTTTAAAACAAAGCTCTGCCCAGTCACAACATTGAATTTATTTTCTTATCTTTAGTTTTTCAAAGAAAGTATTTCTTCCTTTTCTCCACCTTTTTTTTTGTTTGTTTTGGATGAATTCCACAACAAAATCTTCTGGGAAGTTACCTCTCCCCCAACACCTCCCAACCCTGTTATCCCAAAGCGTAACCCACCACCAAGCGATAGAAAGGGGTTGGGTCAGTATCAGAAAGTACCCAAAAAGGGAAATTCAAAAACTGTAAGTTCACATTATTATTGAGGAAGAAGATGAAAAGAGCAGAGAAATGTCTTATGCTTTTAAATTACTAGATTTCCAAAGTCCTTGAATATAAACTCTCTCATTAGAATGGCTCTGGTAATGACTGGTGATGTGTGGTTGAATCGGTAGAGTGCTTCAATGGGAATTGAAAGAATGTTCTAGTACCTGGCTCACCATCACAGACAATTACATTTGGCAAGTAGTATAACCAGCTATAAAGTCAAAGATAATTACACTACTATATCAAATTGAAAATCCAATATACCTTCATCAATGGAGTACTGCTATGTCTCTTTCTTCTTTATAGGTATATTAGAAATATATGCTTTTATTATGGTGATATTATGTTGAGAAACATTAAATTAATGCATCAGAGACTTACATAACCCACTCTACATAAAAATCATATTTTTTCTGAGTCAAAAAATCAAAATTTTATCCATATTGACAAATACTTCCTTGATTACTGGTACCTTTTTAAACTGACAATTTGTTATGATTTTTAATCAGTTTATATTTAATATCTCAGGAATTTTCATTTCCCATATTACACTGATGAAATTCCTGATATGTACTGTGATGGGTTTTTGGCAAATGAGAGTATAGTTTTACTTGTTAGATTGAAATCCTTCCTTGGAGCCCCAAGAGAGCCGTCAACTCTCCCAGGCTCAATGAGTATCTGTGACATGTGAATAGTTCAAAATACAGTATGAGTATTGCTCTATTCTAAAGGTCACCTTGTAATAAGGATATGGACCACATAATAGACAAAATGTCATGAGGTCAGTCTGTAAAATATTCGCTATTTCTGATGTATTATACTTCCAGGAAATGTTTGGTGAACTGATACATTCCACTTCATGGGTTTTTGTTTTGTTTTGTTTTTTGTTTTTTAAGTAAAAGTAAAAGATATAGATATTTTTTTTAAATAAAAATTTCCAATTATGTGAACTCAGTCAAAAAGGAAGACAGGCATGGGTAGAGCTATAGCCTTCCCTTTATAGAAATCGCCACATTTGCAAGAAGTCAAGGCCAATTACCAAAGTATCTAGTTCTTGCAAAAGCATATTCATCTGTCTGCAGCTAGTCAGATTCAAACTTCAAACATTTAAACAACCCAATGCCATAATCCTTTGTTGCCATTAGTAAATTCAGGTGTTATAGAATCATCTCTTAGTAATGATAGGCCTTTGGATAACAGGAATAAACTAAGTAGATTGCAAACTGGTGTTTTTAAATTAAAATATTCAATTTGGTATATTTGTTAACTACATATATTCTGACAATCATGTATTTTTGGTGTGCATTTCTTGCATTTTATTTATAGGACAGGACAACTTTTAATGATTGTAAAAGACTTGCTCTCTCCCTTCAAAGTCTTTAAATTCACTTCAAATATAAACTAAAGATGTCTACTTCAAACTGAATTACAAGCTTTGGATATTTATAACACTGTGATAGGAGAATAATGAAGCTTAATTTTCCATTTCACTTCTCAATTCCTGTCATCATTTCAAGTTGTCAGTTTAGGGACTTTACATAATTAAAGAATGTTGCTATTACTTAAAGCAATCTTAACTTCCCTTGATGAAATTATATTTGCTTCAAACATGATAGCTTTATCAGCTTAAAGTGTAGTGCAACTTATCTTTTGGAAGGGAGATTTAACCTTTTGAAAATAGGTGATTGAGTGAAAAGTTTGATCCCTAATGTTAGTGATCAAATGGGTGAAGCTCTTTATTTTTTAAAAGAGGTAAATGTCTGTATGTTCTTCCATGGCTCACAAACTGAGATGCATGATGATTTAATTCAGATTGATTAGCAACTCAATCAATATGTGAGACAAAAAACGTTGGGTTTTACTCTGAGTGAACTGGAAATGAATGAATAAATGAGTTCATTGAATATTGATTGAGTACCAAATATGTCACAGGCATACTTCTAGGTGTCGAGTAACAGTTCTGAACAACAATCTTGCACTCCCTGTGTTTGCATCCTAGAAAGAGAGAAAGAAGAAAAATATAAATACGATAAAAAACAAGGTTAAGCGTATATTAGGAGAAAGTTAAAATAGGGAGGAAAATAGGTCATGTTGGAGAAAGTTGCAATTTTTAGATATTGTGGTAAAGGGAGGTCACCCTGAAAAGATGCTCTTTGAGCAAGGGCATGAAGGAAGTGAGGGAAGGGGTAATGCTGATATCTGGGGGATAAGCATTCTATGCAGAGCAACTGTACATGATAGGAACTGTTGGCAGACTCTTATGGTGAAGCAGAGTGAATAAAATGAATAAAGGTGAGAATAGGTGGCAAGTAGGAACCAGACCATGGGGGGGCTTTGTGGTTCAATGAATAGACTGAGTTTTACTCTGAGTGAATCAGGAAGCCATTAGAAGGTTTTTAATAGTCATGTCTTCTGATCTCATGTGTGTTTTAAAGGCTCACTCTGGATGCTGTGTTGAGAATGGACTAGAGACACACAAGGGCAAAGGAAGTGAGACCAGTTATGAGTCTATTACAATAATTCTGGTAGAGATGATAGTGGATTAGACTAGTGGGATGTATTGGTCAGGGCCCCAACAAAAAATAGGTAGCACACTTAGATTTTGATAATTCAGAAAGAGAATTTTGTTTATTTGTTGGTTTGCTCTACTAAGGGGTTAATTATGTGTGGCGGGCACATAGGGGAACCAAAAGGGATGATATATAGTGACCCAGGGTGAGTAATTCTTACTATATGTAGGCCAAAAAGTATAAGGGAAGAGAAGAGTTGCAGAACCAGACAGAAGAAGAATGTTGTATAGAGATGGTCCTCTTGAGAGGAGCAGTGAGCCAGAGCAATAGCCACCATGACCTCACTCTTCTTCATCCATCCAATCTCCTGTCAAAAGCTCTCCACTGGCTAAACCCAATCAGGGGCCAGAGGGTAAGGGAACATCGCTGTCTTTCCAAGGTCAGCCTCCTAGGGCAGAAAACAGGCTAGAGCACAATGAAAAGCAGACCTGGAGAGACAAATAGAAGTTATTCACCACAATCTACTCACTTTGCCCTCAGCTTTCTCTCTTTTCTTTCTTCTGGGTGAAAAGCCTGTGTCTTCAACCTAGGGAATACATGAAATCCCATCAGATACCACATCATTGTGGATGTTTTAGTTGCAAAAATAAGCACTCCTGTATTATTACTACAAGGTGGTAGAGAAATAGAAAAGAGAAAAACATTAAATGACATAGGACATTATGACTACACTCTTTGCTTCTGTATTTGATCATGAGCTGAAATTGGTAATCATAATTGCTTACTACAAATCATTGCATATTTACAGTTCCCTTGGCCAGTACCATGTAATTGGTGTTTTTCACCTGGTAGGATGACAAAAAACTTCATTCATGCACGATCTGAGCCCTCGATGGCTTTGTCTTCTTTGGGTTGCCACAGTTTTCCACTGTTTAAGGACTTTTGGTCAAAAAAATACTAATAGGTACCCCACCAAATACATGGATTCCAAAAACAATCCTTTTGACCTCATTATGTGGCAGAACTCATTGTTTCCTAGGTGATCAGGATAAATCACCTCCACTTGTACAGTAGCTTCCATCTTTGTTGGTTCAGTGGTGCAAGGCACCAAAATAACCAGGATAAAGTCTTGGTGTCCAAATCATTGAATCCATGATCTTATTTCCTGGTGGAAGCATTCCTCTTTTGAACACCACAAGCTCTAAACACAGTGAACCTTAGGCTGTGGGGATGGGCAGAAAATATTTTGTTAAATGGATTATTAGTATAATAGTGAGATGTGAGATGGGTCATTCCACCACTTGATTTCTGGATGCATATGAGGTCGGGCAATTAAGTTTGTGAACTCATCCTAGAAAAAGTGCTACATACCTCATTGCTGAATATCATTATGGTCACCTTTGAAGTACTTCCCTTGGGAAAATATGCACTGACACCAGTGCCTAGTCCCCCCTTCAAAGCAATTTTGGAACTCTTCTTCTGGAATGGCCATCAGAGCTGTCATCATCGTATTACCCTTGATGTCCTGAATGTCATCAAAATGTCTTCCTTTCAATATTTCTTTTATCTTCGGGTAAAGAAAGAAGTCACTGGGCGTCAGATCAGGTGAGTAGGGAGGGTGTTCCAATACAGTTATTTGTTTACTGGCTAAAAACTCCCTCACAGTGTTGTGTGAGCTGGTGCATTGTCGTGATGCAAGAGCCATGAATTGTTGGCAAAAAGTTCAGGTCGTTTTCATCTTTTTCATGCAGCTTTTTCAGCACTTACAAATAATAAACTTGGTTAACTGTTTGTCCAGTTGGTACAAATTCATAATGAATAATCCCTCTGATATCAAAAAAAGTTAGCAACATTATTGCAACAACTTCATGTACTTAATTGTTAGACCTCGTACATTTAAGCTACATTAAAAAAAAAAAGTAAGCAATATGTATTGGCCATACGTTTAAGGCATATATTCTTCTATCAAGTCAATCTTCTGGAGTTGGTCATGAGGTGATTCCATGAGTGTGAATTTTACTGTAAAATGAGTCTCCTGGTTGGAAGCAATGATGTACAGGATACCATGTTAAAGAATAAAGCATTCTGTGAGCCTGCAAATGCCTGTGCTTACAGAAGAACTGTGGGGAGGGAAGGCAAATCAATATCCCAAATGTATATCCATCCTTTTGCAACAGAAGGTGTCCAATGCAGTTAGTTGCCACCAGGTAGCTGATGGGTCAGCAAGGCATGGTGCAGTATTGGATTATCAGCCTTTGCCTCTGCTGTGGGCCACACTGTGCAGTAATAGTAGCCAGATCAGTTTTGGTCATCACACTATCTCTTGTAGCTCCCCTGGACTTCACCTACACCATTTTAAATAGTCACTTTGTGAATAAACATTCATTAATTTATCCAGTTTGAATATGGCACTTGTTTCCTGGTTGAGATTCTGAATGATAGTAATTGCTGTCAAAAGTAACTCAAGAAATTCACCTTCAAAGTGAGACTCTGTGATGGGATTGCACACATGGGAAAAAATGGTACAGGAAATATCCAGAGAAAGGGGTGGCATGATTACTCCGTTTAGTGTGGGATACCGTCTAAGTGTAAAGCAAGGCATTAGGACACTAGGTAGCTTTGGTACTTTGTCATTGTGTTAGCATTAGTGATTACAAAAATTGTGAAACTGATTCTATGATAGGAAAGATACATAAAAGAGCAACAACTGATGACGCAGCAGAAAAAGGGGTGAATTGTTGGAGCCATATCCTGTAGCAGGTGAGAATAGAAGAACTGGCCTTAGATAAGCACATGACAGTTTACTGTAGCACCAGGAGAGAAAACAACTTTATGGGTTCATGGGAAGGTAGGAGAGTAGACATGTTGGTAAGATACTGTGTGGGCTAAACTGATTGCTTCTATACTCTCCATGAAGTAGGAACAAAGTTATCAGCTAATTGGGAAAATGGAGGGGGAAATGTTGGATGTTTGAGGAGAAGGGGTCAAATAGTCTTCCAAAGAGTGGGAGAGTGAAAGGATTAGGGAAATAGTGTGTTTGATGGACAGCATTGACACACCACACAAGGTTACTCATCATTAAAGTAAGAACAGTCGTCATAGGCGTGTGTTTTCCTCCAACCACATTCAGTTGTGTAGGGTCAGGCCTGGGAGTAGACCAACAATTGGATTTAATGAAGATTAGAGTTCAGCCAGCCAGTTTGAAGAACTCTAAAGATCAGATGTCCTCTTATGGTTAAACGTGAGTGGCAAGAAGCAAATTCATTTTGTTTCTACTACTTTTCCCGAAGGTAGTTATTAAACCATAAGCTTCAATGGGGAATATAGTAATTTTTTTCAAGGCTAACAGTAATGTAATACCAGGCATTTTAAGCTATATAATTAAGTTCAATTAACATTTTCATATACTAATTCTCTTAAGAAACTAGAAGACCACATCTAGGTACATTTTATCATATAATGATAACAAAGGAAAATTAGTTAACGTTCTCAAATGATGCTTTCATTTTCTGTTAGCTATGGGGTGATCTTTAGTAATCATACCCCACCAGGATAGGGAAGGATTATGCTTAAGAAAAGTGAGATAGTTCTAGTCATTCTGGTTTTAGATAATTGGGTTTGTAAGTTAGCTTCTACTTTCAAAAATGAGATGTCAGTTATATGTTATACAAGTAGAGTGGATGAATGGATGTCTGCCCTTCAGTGTGGTTTTAGGGGCACCCAATTCTTCCCTTACTGTAAAACCCCTTTCTTAGAGATCACATAGGTGCCTAACTTTCCTGCCATTATTCTGTACTCAGAATTGAGGCATTCTACCTCTTAGAGGACATAATACATGCAAGGGATAGATGTATCCTATCCCTTGGAGGATTTTCACATGTCATCTGTTATTTGTGAGGGGTAACACAAAACCCATTGGTCTCACTCACTGTTCTTTTCCTGTTTGTTTTATTAGAGTAACACAAAAGAAAGTGGAGCCTCAAGTCTATGTCACACGTGTCAGGTGCGTTTTGACCAAAGGTAGGTAGTTGAGAATAAGCTTGTATCTGCACTAGGCCATGTCTTGGTCAACTCCCTATAACTCTGAGGGCATGTTACATAGTTGTGCCTCTCAAACAAGGGAAAGGGTATGTCTAAAGGGCACTTGGGGATAAACTGAGGATTGATCCCATTGGCTTATAATGTTTCTAAAAGCTGGCTCTGTTCTCCAGCATCCAATCTAAAATTGTTAGTTTTCTGAAAGATAAGTGTGTCTTCCCCATCAGAATAGCTAATAATATAACATTTATTTATTGCTGACAATGTTTTCGGTGGTATGTTCAAGTTGACATACGTGTATTGTTTTCTTTAAGCCTGACTATCATCATTTGAGGTTATTGTTTTACAGATGAGGAAACTGAAGCTTAGAAAGAAGGTTTAAGTAACTTAGCCAAAGTCAGAAAATGACTGAATGATCTAGACAAGAGTTTGGAAAAATCTACCTGACTTCTTATAATAAAAAATCCATAAGGTCAGGCATCCTTCTTTGTCTCTATTAAAGTACCGTGTGCACAGTTTGCCACTGATAAATGTTTATTCAATTCAGTGGAGGGGATTTCCCTACCTAAAGCCGTGACTTACCCTACAAATGCAAAGTCAAGTGGAACATTAAGATGCTTTCCATGGATAATGAACACTTCATTAATCAGGACCAAACTAAAATCCTATCATGTTTTCTTTTAGTTAGTCTGATAGTTGAGACCAAAATGCTTTCTGACATGAACTAGCACAGGCCTTCATGCCTTTTCATAATGTCTGGTTTATATTTATATGATTCCTGAGAAATGTGCAGGTATATTTTTACTGCTGAGATGATTTGAGAAGTTTTGCTTCGTAAATCCCTGAAACTTCACATTCTCTAGGGTATCCATGTGAAAACCAGGGCCATCCTAAGCAATACGAGATATCTGGCTGCATGCTGATAACTCTATTTTCCACTGTAACTAATTCCAGTTTACTTGCCAACAACTTCAGACATCAGTTGAACACTTGCTGGAGTGGAAAAGAAGATTTGGGGGTGGAGATGTATTTTAAAGAATATTTAATAAGATTAGATTTTGTAATTGGGGAATAAGAAACATTGCTCTGGGGATATGCGTACGCTGCAGCAGAACTGATTTAGTACAAGTTTTGTAAGTGACTCTTTTCTGTGTCCATTCAATCTGAAGATTTCTGGGTAAAATCTATGGAAGGAAATTCATGCAGGAAAGAGGGTGGAGATGGAAAAAAAAAAGTTCAGACTTAAGTCACAGTCTATGGATAAGAAGGAATTTGAATATTAATGTACAACCTTGAGAATTAAATTCTCTGTTCAGTAACCTTAAGGGCTGGCAGCTGGCTAGCGGCTGATAAGGAATGCTGGGTGGGGGAATTAGGCCCTGGGAGGAACCAGTTCCCAAGAAAGGCTCTCATCCCTGGCTGGCATTAGAAAGAATTACAAAGCATGATTCAGAATCTAATTTTGTCAGCTGGTGATTGGCTCCCACAAGGCTCTGGCCTCACAATGTGTTCTATTAAGTAATGGGAATTGGGCTGTACTCTTTTTCTCTGCTTCGTGCCTCCCACCCCATTTTCCTCACAGAGCTCCCCATTTCTCCATTGTTAACTTAGGTATACTTGCTTACATCTACATTCCAAAAGACATTTCAAAATGTCTTCACAATGCATAGACATGCAATATAGAGAAGGATGCCAACACCACACTGATTTTGCAAATTTTATTTAAAATGTCTGATTCTTGGGCTCCATTGAAGGTAACATCCTTAGCTTGGCAGGATATGCAAAACCAGATAGGAAAAGGGACAGTTCAAATGAAATCCCTCCATTTCCTAACCCTTATGTGATGGCTTTGTGCAGGAGAGACTATTATCACGGGTAACGAGTAAACCTCTATGCAGAAATACCAAATAAACATGCTGTGTGAGAAATCATTTGGTTTATGTTAACTTCACAGAAAGGGAGCTAAATGCAAATTGACCGGTCACTTTTTTTGTAGTCTAAAGCCAGGTACCTGTCAAAACATCTGTTTATCTTCTACAGTACAATTGGTATAATCAACGGTAAATCTCATTTTAAACATAAAATTTTGTAGAAATCTACAAATAGGTGGCATTTTGTGTTCAGAGGACATGCAATATGGATTTTCTTATCCTCTTTCGTAACCTGACAGACGTTAGCTCCTCAAAGAGTTATGTAACAGGAACAGTTTCCCTCCATTTTAAGATTTGAGAACTTTGTTATTCTTTCTGGTTTCCAGAACACACAAAAATATAATTAATAAGCAAGGGTGATGTGTTCATTGGACAGAAAATTGTAAGCTCAATCAACATTTCTAAGAATACAATTTTCTTAAAATTAAATCACAGGATCCATTTTTTTTCTCAATGAAACAATTTCCCTAGAAGAAAATTTAAAGAACCCATCATAAAGAATTGAACCATCTTAGTTCTATGCCGTCCTTTCTTATCTTCAAGTTATGCCTTTTTCAGTTGGAAAAGCTAGCCTCTTTTAAAAGTCTCTTTTAAAGAAAAGGTCCTGCACAGTTTATCAGAAGACCTGGATTCTATTTTTGTTCTGGCGTAAACTAGCAATAACAATTTGAGTAAGTCACTTTCTGGACCAATTTTTACATTTGTAAAATAAGAGAATTGGCTAGTTCTCTTGGCTGGCAGCAACTTCCAGATGTGTTTCCTATGGCAAGCAGTATTTTTTAAAATCCGTAATTTGAATTCCTTTAGATAGACAGGCATTATCACAGTTTACCACAGTCCTCGCCACTCCTCATTACTCTTTTTGTGTGTTTGTATGTACCGGTTTATCAGTTAGCTTTTGTCATGTAACAACCCCAAAATGTAACAGCTTGATAATACAACTCTTTACTAGCTCAACATTGTAGGGTCAGTAATTTGATGGGCTTAGTTGGGCAGTTAGTTCTGTCGGTTTTGCCTAGGCTCACTTATTCATCTGTGGTCAACTGCCATATTTAGCAAAGTGACTCTGTTTCTGGGGTTGGCTGGCTGTCACCTAGGGCAATACATATTTATGAATCAACTCATCATCATCCAGCAAGCTAACTTGAACTTTTTCCCATGGCAACCTCTGGGTTTTTAGGGCACAAGAATGGAAGCTGCAAGGTCTTTTTTGCCCTAGGCTTGGAATTTGTACAATTTCACTTCCATTGTAATCTATTATCCAAAGTAAGTCACAGAGACCAACTCAGTGGAGAAATAGGCTCCATCTTCTGAAGGGAGGACTGCAAAGTATTTTGGCCATTTTTGCAGTCTACTACAACCTGCCTGCAAGCATTGACTCTGGCAACTGTGGGCTACACGGCCTTGAATTCATTTCCAGGCTAACAACAAAGCAAATAACAATCAAAACAAAAAAATGGACACCCTATACCAGGACATCTATACCAGGAGCATAGTCATAGTGCCTAACAAGTTGGTCAAAGTAAAAATCACTTTAGAGTAAGTCGTATTGGCAAGTACATATCCAGCTGAACCACAAGTCCCCAGATGGTTGGGGATTTCTGCCCTTGGTGACCAGACATTTGTGCCACAAACTGCTGGCAGCTTCTGAACTTGGGTTATGCCCTTGTCATAATATGGAGCCTCCATTCAATGATGGTCAACCTCAGGGGTGGGAATTCTGACTGAGACAACAAAAGCCTCCAACTGTGTCCATGTATGTCCCTGAAGACAAAACACAATTTGAATCACTTTACAGGTTTGGAACTCAGTTTCCAGATGCCTTGCTTTGACTTTTTCCCAGAATATTCTTAGCTTGAAGTAATGATTTGGGGAAATTTCCTTCAACTCGGAGAGCTGACTAGCCATCTTTCATGCACAATGTAAAGTGAAGGAAATTCTAAAATACAAATATAGTAAAAAGTACAGGCTTGACATGCTATGGGGTCAGTCATAACCTGCATGTATGCATATATGTAAAGTTATAAAGATAGATAATTAACTACTTAATTAAGAGTATACTTTTGAAATATTGTCTTAAACACTGTAATGACTGGAAACAGATTTAAGAAAATGTCATTTCTTTCAAAGTGACAGAGATCATTCTGTGACAGGAGCTGTTTAAGCTGTGAGTCCTCATAAAAGAATTTTTCTTGACATGGCTCAGGAAACCTACATATGCTCTTTCTGTCACAAATATTTTACCTGAATCTAATAAATAGAGAAATGCCTTATTTTATTACTTAATTCTAAATCTAAAATGGAAGATCTTCAGATAGATCTTAGCTTATTGTTTTCCAATTATGAGATGACAAGGGAAGACACATGGGGAAAGATACCTCAGCCATAATATTTAATTGAGTGTTGAATTTCTAGTTCAAAGTGAAGCTTATCCTTTCCTCTTATTGAAAGGACTTTTGAATCTATATCTCCTTCAATATTTGGGTTAGCAGGAAGGCAGAAAGGCAATTAAGCTCCTCCAATTTTTTGAGCACATGAGGAGACTAGGGAAATAGCTGATACTGTGAGTGGTAATTTCAGGGGGAAAAAAAAAAAAAACTTCATAGGAAAAAAAGTAGACAAAGGACATGAGAAGTAATACTCAAAAGAGTGAACTCAAGTGGTCCACAAATGTTTTAAAAGACAACTCACACTTATTAGTCAATGCAATGCAAATTAAAGTACAATAGGATTTTATATCTCTTATACTGTCAACAACTGAAAATAACATTATCACCAAATATGTACTAGGTAGTCATACAAAGAATCTTTAGAGGTGAGGCCCAGGAAACTGTTTTAACAGACTTTCCAGGTGACTATGATGTATGTGAACCTCTAGGAACCATTGTTCTTGTACAGACCTATAAACTGTTGCAGGCTTTTTGCAAAGCAAGTTGGCAAAACCTAATGAAATTAAAAATGCATATACTCCGCACTCCTAATTCTAAAGATCTTTCCCGTAGAAAGAAGCACTACAAAATAAAGCTATTTGGGTAAGTATACTTATTGAAGCTTTGTTATAAAGGTGAAACCTGAGGAAAGATAAAGGCATGACAGATTATTGAATAAATATATCCAACATTAGTAAAAAAGACTTAAAGTATATATTAGTTTTTCATTAGGAAAGCATTCAACAAGTTTTTCCATGGAGAAAAGCCAGTTGTATAGAAATCAATCCCTACAATGCAATTTTTGTAAGCAATAATAAAAATTATAACTGTAATATATAAGCAGAAGAGAGAGAAAGAAGAGAGAAGGCAAAGAGAATAGAAAAAGAGTACTCTTAAGAAGATTGCTTAACATAAGAAAAAATAACAATGGCAAAAACATTTAGGAGAAACTGGTAACTTGCCCAAAGTCACGTAGTCATTAAGTGACAAAGCCAGGATGTAAAGACAATTTCTGATTCCAATTTCACCTCTATTTCTATGACTTCACAGTATGTCTCATTGAAACGTTAGGTCCTGGAAGAGGGTATGCAATTCTGATCCAATTTTGTACCCATCCATAGCATCTCACACACAATAGCTACTCATTAAACATTTGTTTAAAGAATGGGAAAAGGAATAAGCAATACAAGTATTTTTCAAAAGGGCAGACCAGGAATATTATGTTCATTTTACTCACTAGTTGGAAAAATCTTCAAAAAGTTCAATATTGTTGACTCAGCAAAATTTAAGCAACTTTGCTTAATATTAGAAATGCTCAAATGCTAACTCCAACTTACCAGCCCCAGCTTATTCCCTCTCCTTTTTCGCATTCTTCCTTTAGTCCAACTATTCCTGGTTTCACCAAAGTTTCTTTATGAGCCTTGTCCATGCCTTTCACTGGAAAATTTTCTCTCTTTTCCCCTTTGCTCTACCCTATCCATCTTTCGAGGCCTAATTTCTTTTCTCTCTCCCATAAAATTTTCTGTGAACAATTCTTAGTTATATTTCCTTACATTTATGCTGTTCTTTTACCTACATTATCAAGCCTCTGTGGTCAGAGACTATACTATCAGCTGCTTTATCCACCCCATAGGACCTTTCTCAACGCTTAACATGTAGTAGGAATTTCATAAATGTCTGTCCATGATTCAAGTTTTGTTCTATGTAAACAGAAATATTTGCCACTTGTCAATGTCAGCCTTCACATTGCTTGTTTTGATAGTGTCTGAAACCCAGATGTCCTGAATGGAATTAATTATAGTCCCTCTATGATCCCATATCTTTCTATGTTTTCTGTCCCAGTTACTGATACCACCATTAATTTAACTGTCCAAACCAAAAACCTCCCATATTGGATCCCTTATTATTTTTACCTCCCACATTTAATTGATTGCTAAGTTTAATTGATTTTTCCACTGCCACACACTGCCACTTAATGTATTTCTTTCCTTCCATTCCCACTGCCAGTGCTCTGGTTCACGTCCTTGGGCTCCCAGTTACAATTGCAGCAGCTTTTTAACTGATACCTCCAGCTTCTCACTCTCCAATCCCTCCTTCAGAGAGTCACTGGAATTAACCTTGCAAGTGTTATTTCCCTTTTCAAAAAATCCATCAAGAAGAATGAATAAGTGTCATTATATTGTACTTTAAATCCTCTCCCATTGGTTTTCCTAACTTTCCTCTTACCTTTACCCACCCCATCCACACACACAGTGTTATGAGCTTGCATACCTTCTCACCTTTCCTTATGATTCTCCCCCAATTTGAAAGGCTTTCCTTCTTCTCCACTAATCTAAACTCTGTAGCCCCAGTCATATAAGAAATATTACAACATATTAGATATCACTATTATTGTTAAATTGTTAAGTGCTGAATTCAAATGCTTATTTTCTCTGTGAAATTTGTCTCGGTTTTGTCAAGGAATGTCAATGGGTCTTTCCTCTACTCTTTATACTTACCAATAAATCTCCATTACAAAAGATAATTAGCTCTTTACATATCCTTCTCTTCTTACTTGATTGTGAGGTCTTTGAGAAGAGAGGCCATGACAATCTGATCTGCAACTCTCATAGCATCCAGCCCATATGTGGTACAATCATTAATTGTTTGATAAATCTATGAAAGAAGAATGGTCTCTCTCATTTAATTGTGCTAAGGAAATGTTTATAATAAATGCTTCACAATGTTCCGTTTATTTCCTTCAGCTTGCAATAGCCAGCATGTATTTGTTTTCAATTTTCAATTTATATTTTTATTAGGGCAACATATGTACACAGATAAAAAAAAAATAATGGTTAATGAAGAAAAACACCAGTTCTCCACTACTTAGTCATTTTACTACTTTCAACTTTTTTAACTGTTTCATCTACTTTTTAGCAATATATTCCTAAATAATATGTGCATACTGAAATTTATTAGTTTATGAATTATAGACATTATCTACTAAGTTGTAATTATACTTGCTAAATTAATATTTAGCTCTGTCCAGTAGAGAAGACCATGATCTGAGGTCAGGCAATGGAGTTTTGTCTATGGAGAGCCAGTTAATTTTTAAATAGATTGAGTCCATGAATTGCCCTGTGTTAGCCCCAATTTGACTAACTAACAAACCAACACTCAACGAACTGATTTCTTAGCTTAACTGTTATGATCATTGGATTAAGTCTTGGAGCTCTCTGTAGAGCCATTGTAATGCTGGCTTCTCTGCTAAGCTTTCAGTTAAAACATTGACCTAAGATTAATTTCTTGTATATTTATGTATTAAATGCAATAATCTTGCATCAAAACTTACACAAACACTATATGTAGTCATCATCTAAGTACCTCCATACATTCATTCATTTGCCTTTTGGAAAGTGTCAGTGCAATTTCTAGTTTGGAAATACATGGGGATATAAACAATGTAGAAATAAGATCTGTAGAGCATATTTCTTCCTTTTGAAACTTCTCAGGAAAGCATTGTAGCAATATAATTATTAAGCAAATTGGCCATAAATTTCAGTACATCTCCCAGAGAAGGCTTGTGAAAGTTAGTTTTTATCTTTCATCACCCACATACACATTCATGCCTCAAGAGGAAGTGGTGTCAAACATACACGCAAGCGGTGTGTGTCCTAGACATGTTCATTTAGTCAGAAGAGGTCAATCAAAGGCTACAAGATGGCCAAAAGTGTTTCTCCTTCTGTGACGGCCAAGAATGCCTAACAAAGAGAGAGACAAGGTAAAGAAAGCAAAAGCAGGTGTGGTCTAATCCTAGATGGTCTATGCTTAGGAAGAACAAAACAAGCTTTAATTGTTAAAATACAAAGCCAGGTAACACTTCATATCACTCTGTGGTCAGATTACTAAGAGTGGTGTTGTCATCAGCGATATCATTATTGTATCTGAGCCATGTGTGTTCAGGCCTTTTAGTGACTCAGAGTGATATCATGTGCGGGCCAGGGGGATATTGGCAAAAACAAAGACTGAAACCTACAGAGAAAGGGCCAGAGAAAGTTGACTTTTGAGTCAACATTAATCTCTATAGGATCTAAATTAGGGAATGCCCAGAGTGTCTCCATAGCTAAGGTCAAGCAAATATAATTTTGAAAACATAGAATCTTTATTAAATAAATAGGTTGCTATGTACATTTTAAGAAATAAAATAGTACCTCAACTCCCACCATATTTTCCAAGGTAAATTTTTGAGTGAAATGATTTTTGGGTGTCTTCACAAGGTATCATTTTGAAGTGTGATGTTTTTCATCTGGCATGTCTTTGTCTATTATTTTCTTTGTGGGCTGTTGAACTGAATAGAAGCAGACATTACTCAGAATAAGGATGGAGACTGTCAATTTTCTAGTAACAAAGCTTTATTTTAAATGTCTTCTTTGCCTCAAATTGTTGCTTTTTTGTTTTTGGAATGATGCAATAAAAAATCTTAGGATGTTTATCAGCAGACTTTAAGCATTTACTAATCTAGAAGGAGATTCAGATTCCTTAAAGGTGCCTTTCACAAAAGGATGGGTTGTAAACAACGATTTGTTTTTCTGATTCCTAAAACTGCTATGGAAAGTTTGTTCCTTTCAGAATAGGAACATTTAAACAAGTCCAAACCATTGTTTTTCATTGAAAAGAGTGTATTTCATAAAACGTACTCGTGTGTGTGTGTGTGTGTGTGTGTGTGTGTGTGTAAGTTGATTGCATACAAAAAAGAGCTCATGACTTGCTATTTTATCATTAAGTAAATTTTTTTGTATTTTTCTTTTTATAATACATATTTATATAAGTTGACATTCCTGCATTTAGTCAGAACAAAATAATTCAGTTAATTTTGAATGTTCCTTCCCTCATGTTTAAATGGAAAAGAATGAACATGCTCTACTTGAAAATAAGAGACAGTTCCTCTTACTTGCACCTGAAATCTTATATGAATCATAGAAAAAACATTAATTTGACTTACATATAAGGATTTCCTCTGTAATAAATGAGGAATGACTTATCTCTGTACTTTTCAGTCTTGTTACCATATCAAGAATAATAATTTATTTTTTCTTTTTTTCTCTAAATTAAGTTTTAAAAATTTATTTTGATGTCCAACAATATTGAGTGCTGAGTTATAAATCAAGAGACCAGCATTGGGGCTCCAAGTCTGCCATGGATTTGCTGTATGGTTTTAGGTCTAAACATGTTATCTCTTTAGGTGTCAGTATCTGCACCTAGAGGAATCTACAGGAGGGAGAATAGTATAGTAATGGTATCTAAGACTCCCCTTGGCTTTTGGTTTAGGTAAACTTGGTATGCATTTTACCTTGGCTATCAGAAATTTGCTCTGGATCTACCTCAGAACAGTTCTGTGTAAGGAAAGACTACATTTTATTCTCCTTACTCCAGAGTCAAACTGTTTTCAAATTCACTTGTAGCTGGGAATGAAGAGCTCACCCCACAGAGTCATATGTTTTCTATTTGGAAAATAGATCAGCAGAGACCATTCTGATCAGGCTTGTGTACCATGCTTTGAACTCGATAGCTTAGTAAACAAAACAATACCTCCAAACTATTCTGAACACCAGCATGAGCTGCCATCCTTGATAAGTTAGTGTGTGAATTTCTCTTTCCATTTTGCTTTTATTGAAAGTGACATGTAGTATTTCTGCATCAAATTAAATCTGGCCTACATGGAGCTCTTTTACACAGAAAATGCGAGAACATGGGTTGTTGGCAGATGTAAGGTAAATATAGAACCTCTGATGGTGTTGGGTGCTATGAAGCTTATTCAGTGCCACAGACCAGCAATGACTACGTTGTTCACAAGTAGTGAGGCTGTGATAAAGTTGTGCAATTCCTCCAGAAGTTGTGGTATTAACATTTATACTAATCACCTTACTTCCAATTTTATTTATGTCTACATATCTATCTAATTGTGCTAACTTTCATGAACTATTTTAGTTCTTTCCATTTCACTTTTTGGTTACTATGGAAAGGATTGGCTCATTACTCTGGGTGGAGCAAGAAATGATGACAGTCAGTCTTGAGCCTGAAATGTATCCTGGGGTCTGGGGAAATAGGGTTTGAAAGAATTCTGAGCTCAGTTGAGTATGTTCAGCAGTTTAAGTGAAACTATACTAACCTGAATCTCATGAATTGGCAGAACATAAACTAGAAGAGAAGTCAGTTCTTTATGGGGCAACAGACTTATTATCCCTGGCAGTGATAATATGACTACTTGTATTTTGTTCAAAACTTAGTAAACAATGTTATGACATGACAAGTTGAAGCATTGCTCAATTTTGGACTTAACAGTTTTGAGTCCATAGGAGCTATCCTCAAGGCTTCTTAGCTTACATTTCCTGGTCACTGATCCTTGGCATTCATTCAACAGGGAATTATTGAGGGCCTATTAGCATCATCAATTTGCTAGACGTTGGAGATATAAAGACAGCTTAAAATTGATTGGAATTCTAGGAATTATAGATTTGAGATATTACCTATCATCTGTTGGTTTCCAGATAATAATTTACCTCTGAAGTTCTTTGTGGGTGACATTCTAATGACTTCACTATTATATTCAGAGAAGTTCTTGGCATACATAGGTCCATCCACACTCAGAATTGGGTGAGGTCACTTGGAGAGTTCTAGGAAACCAATATTGGCATTTGCTAATAAATACAGCATTCAATTCTTTTCATAAGTCTTAAGGGCCATGCTTTCAGTCTTTTCAGCTGTGGCTAATGAAGAAGCAATTTCAATAAAACAAACAAACAAACAAACAAACAAACAAACATCAAATTTTCCTGCTCATGGTCATGCCATTGTTTCTGTAAAGTAAAGAGGGAAGATCTACAGGGAATCACTCAGAGTTTCCATCCATAAAAGGTTATTGGATCCTGTTTGTTGGTGATCAGGAGACTAGAAACATCATGCTTTATGTGGAAAGCGAGGCCAATTTCTTATAAACATAAATAATACATTTACAGGCACATTTTCTATTTTTTCTTGAGTTGGTTTTAAGTTGTATACTTCTGGATATATAGTCATTTCAGCTTCATTTAAAAGCTTATTTGCATGAGGTTATTATATCCTTTTTTATTGTATTAATGTCTTAGGATCTTTAGTGTTGCCTTGTTTTCCATTACTGAAATTAACCATCTGTGCCCTTTTTCTCCCTCCCTCCCTCCCTCCCTCTGTCCCTCTCTTGTGCTCACTCTTGCTTTCTTTCTTGATCAGTCCTGTCAGTTGACTATTTAATTACTCTTTTTAAATAGTGACCATTTGGCTTTGTAGTTTCATTATTTTAATTAATTTCTGTTCTTATGCTTTCATTTCCTTTTTCATGTTTTCTTTTTTTTTCAATATGTTGTTCTTTTTCTAACTTCTAGATATGGACACAGATTATTGACTTTTGGCCATTATTGTTTTCTAATATATGCACTTTGGGACATAAATTTCACTTTAAGCACAATTTTGGTTACATCCGTAAGTTTTGATATGTAGTATTTTCATTATAATTTAGTTTAAGGTATTTTCTAATTTTCATTGTTTCTTCTTTGAACCATGGATTACTTATAATGTACTATTTAATTTAAAAATAGAGACTTTCTAGTTATATTTTTGTTAAGATCATCAGCTTAATTCCACTGTGATTAAAGTATATCCTCTATATTATTCAAATTTTTTGAAATTTGGTGAGAGTTTCTATATAGCCCATTATATGTAATTTTGGCAATGTTTTTGTAAATATTTGAGAAAGATGTGCTTTCTGCAGTTTTGGGTTTGTAATTTTCTAATATAATGAGGTCAGGCTTGATAACCATGTTGTATAAATCTGCTCTCTAAGTTCAAATTTTTTGGTCTGCTAGTTAACTAAGTTTTTATCATAATTGTCATTTTTATCAAATGCTATTTCTACATCTATCAAAATATTTATTCTATTAAGGTGGTAAATTATATGCATTGATTTTTTTTTTTAAAATGTTAAGTGAACTTTCAATTTTTAGTTCTGACGAATTATCTTTTTTATTTTTAATGCGTCTCTGGATTTATTGACTAATCTTTTGTATCTCTTGAATTAGTGACTTAATGTCTTTGCCACTTTGGAAAATTCCTAGCTATTATCCTTCAAGTATTGTTTTGTGACAGTCTCTCTGTCCTTTCCTTCTGGGATTCAAAATACTTGTGTGTATCTTTCAGTATCTCCCATATACTTTTACAAACTTTTCTAAACTTATCATCTTCAGCTTTTTACAATGTTATTAAAATCTTTCACTATGTTCTTAATATCTGCTATTGTGGGATTTTTTTTTTTTTTTTTAGTTCCATAGTTTGAATTTTATTTTAAAAATAAATTTCAGTTCTATTCCAAATTTCTTTTCTTGTCTTTTTAAAGAAAATTATTGAATATATTACTCACAGTAATTTTCATGTCTGATATCTTCAAATTCAAGATATCCTGTGTGTCTGTTTCTATTATCTGTGCTTTTTCTCATTCTTTGGTCATTTATTTTGGCCATCTTATCTTTGGTCTATCTGTTCATTTTTTGTTGAATAAAAGATATTATGTTTGATAATTTCTAGAGGTATTTTGAAGCCTGGTTGATTTTTGTCTTTCTCCAGAGAGGATTTCTCTTTGTTTCTGATGGGCAGGTTAAGCTAGAGTCACTAGCAGTGCCATGTCACTTTAATCCAATTGGGCACTGAGATGGTTTGAATGTAGGTTCAGTCTTTATGATATTTGGGCTACTTCTAGTTCAACTTTCTTTCTTAGGTGTAGTCTTTGAGGCTATTAACCAAAAGACCAGGACATTTACCAAGGATCTTCTTTCTTGACATGCAATGTACCTGTTTTTCTCCTCCTAGCAATAAAAGTCTAGCAAAATCTCTGGTCAGTTTTTCAGCCTTTTTTCTTCCATTTTCAAAATGGACAAAAGGCTTGAGGGGAAAAGTGGAAACCACATGCCTGCATCATGTCTCTGGACTTTCCCCCTTCTCCTTCTCCCCTTCCCCCACCCTTTCACCTCCCACTCCTACTTTTTCCGATATGTACCCTTCATACTAACTTAACTGCCTTGATAGTTCTCCAATGCCTTCAAATAGATTTAAAACTATTTTTCTCCAGCCTTTGTTGTTTTGAAGGAAGTAGAAATGGGCCAAAACTACTTAATCCACTGCTGTATGGGGCTAAACCCAAAACTAAAATCTTGATTCAATGTACCTATTCTCTTTGACTCACAGTCATCTCTGTTTTAAGAAATACACTCAATTCCTCAAGCCTGAAATATAGAAATCATCCTTGATTTGTCGTTTCCTCACACATCTCATATCCATTCCACAAGGATATGCTGTCAAGTCTTCCTCCAGAATGTTTTTTTTGTTTTTGTTTGTTCGTTTGTTTTTTACATCTCTGATTGCTATCACCAAATCCAAGCCACTTTTCTCTGTCTTGTTTCTTTGACATAACCTTTATACTGGTATCCTTACTAGTACCAGTTCCTGTCCTACCACTGTTCATTGTTCATGGAGAAACAAGAGTTATCTTCTAGTAAATGACCTCCTTAATGTAATAACCTTACAGTGACTTGAATGTGGAATAAAATCCACTCCTTAGCATGGCTGTCAAGGCCTTCTATGATCTGTCCTTTGACTATTGTCAAACCTCATCTCACATCCATTTCTTCCTTTTAAGTTATGTCAGCTACAGTGGCCTTCTATATTTTCAAACACACAGAGTTCCTCTCCCTTTCCCCACCCACACACCAAACAGGCTCTTTGCACAAGCTATTTCCCCACCACTCTTTTTGAGCTGTGTCCTTTTTATCCTTCAGGTTGTCCCTTAAATATCACATTAGTGAAGTTGCTTACATTATATGGTATATATCACACCGTAAAAATGTAGAAGAAAGGTAAATAAAAGTGAGAAAATGAGTAGTCAGGGAATGATTTGGGAGGCATAAATAGTAACATAAACTGAGCATAAGCACAGGGCTGATGCCAAGCTTTGGGAGGCAGCCAGTATTGAGCAATAATGGAAAACATGCTTGGAGCAGTAGAGTATATCTATGTTATGAAAAAACTTGGGAGGCTGGCAGAATAATTTAAATCTGACATATAGTAAAAGCAAAAGAGGAGAAAGAGAAGGGTGATATGATGAAAGCATCAGTTAAAGAAAATTAGGTTAATGGTAGTGTGAGGGGTTGCCTAGAGGTTAGGAGGAATCAGTAAGCTCACTTTAGCAGCTGCTCTTTGTAATCCAGGTATGAGGTGATGATGGGCTGGATGAGGGTGATAGCAGGATGGAGAGAGTATGGATTGCAAAGGACAATTTGGCAGGACTTGATGATTGATGGGATATAAGGAATTGAAAGGACAAAGAAGTCAACAATGCCCCCAAGATTTTGTGCCTGGAAGACTTGGGGGTGGAGAAATGAGAGGAAGAGATAATAAATTCATCATAGTAATATGTTGATTTTGAGGTAACAGCAAATTATACAAGAGAAGAATTGCCCCATAAGAAGTGGAAAATGAGGACATTTAGGCTTCAAAGGACAGGATAAACCTAAAGGTGTGGTCATAAACCTCAATGTTTCAAAAGCTAAAAGATAACTTCTTGGAGTGCCCCACTTTCTCTCAAAGAGTGAACAGACAGACAGACTGAAACCACGATGTCTGACCTTAGAAAGTGGATAGTAAAACTGAGTAGTCTCAGGGTGCTCATCTGTTTTTTGACTTCCTTTTTCTGTGATAAGATAGCAAAGACTTTGCTGACCATGACGGAGATAAGGGGAGGTCATATTTTGGAATCCTCTTGCTATGGTTTTCTAACATACTGAGCTTATAAAACCCTAAATGTGTTTTTGCCCCAAGTACCTCTCTTATTTTTAAAACCCGTATGTATTTTGGAGTCAGTTTAATACATATGTTTCTGATTAATTTATGCTTAGCTCATCAAAATGTTGTTTTAAGAAGAAAAGCTTATAAAAAAACAGAGTCATGCTTCACTAGCCACTGATGAAATCAACTCCAGAAGACTGTAGCTTAGTCAGAAAATCAGATGCTCTGAGGGTCCAATAGGTTCCACAATTTGGAAACTCATTGTTATGACCCCAGTGAAACTGAGTATGTTCAACACTTGGGGGGGAAAATCTAAAACTTTTTTCATGTTTGTTTTTGATTTCTGGATGTATTGATTTTCTCTGTGGATTAACTATGATTTCTTTACTTAGTTGTTCAGCCAGCTTCCAGGTTGCTATTTATACAATCAACTGGGAGGCTGGGAGATGGTATAAAATGATGTCTATTTTTATGGTGGATGTAATTGTGTTTTTGTCAATTGAAAAACATGTTTAATACAAAATCTATATATGTTGTCATTATGTGTATGTGTCTGTAATTGCATTCAAAGATTAGAAATGAAATAGTTCTAAAATTAATTCATTGTTTGAGATTATCTGTATCTCAGAAAAATCCTGAAGATAGTAAATGTTGACTGTATTACAGAGTTAGAATTTAGATAATTTTTTCTAATATCAAAACATTTGCGTGGAAATTATAAGTAAACTTCAACAAAATTCAGTCTTGTCTACTTTATTTGAACATCCCAATAAATCACTAACAATTTAAAATTAACTCTATCTCTCTGCTTTTCCTTCTCTGTTCTCTTTCCAGATGTTTGCTTTAGCTTTATCTTCCTTCTTATTTTACTCATCACATACTCTTTGAGTGATCTCCACCTCTCCAAGGTTTCATGGTCATTGATGAACTCAAGACATTCAAATTTATATTCAGACATCAGTCCACTCCCAAATGTTATAGAGCAGTATATTCAAATACTTCTATTTAAAGGTCCAATGGAATGAAAGGATGGATACACGAAAAAGAACTCAACTTCATTTTTCAATTTCCCCTTTCTCCCCCTCCTCGTTTTCCTATAATCTTTATTCTGGTTTATGGTACCACCATTCGCCTTGTGACCCAAACTGAATACACAGGTGTCAGCCAACCTTTTTCTGTTTTGTTCACTGCCAACATCTAATCAGATACAAACCTTACAACCCTACCTCTTAAATAACTTCCACATTTTTATTCTTTTCTCCATCTCCACTGCTTCAGCCAGGAGGCAAGAATCTCCCAATTATTATAATTTGTTCTAATCTTGCTCTTCTCCAATAAAATCTTCTCACTGCTGCCATTGACACCATTCCAAAATAAAAATATGGTCATTTTGCTCAGGTGTTTAAAGCCTTTAATAGTCCCTCTTTTATGCATGATGAAATTCAAATCACTGTGCATTCTTTCTAAGATACATGATCTTCCGTCATTTACTCCCTAAAGATTATTTCACCCTTTCACAACAAATTCAGCCACACTGGATTTCAAGTTCAAGATCTTTGGAATCACCGTTTTCTTTTTCAGCTCCATGTTCTTTACCCATGATGTCCCTTTTGCTTGGAATGTTCATCTTCTACACGCCACCTGGATGACTCCTATTCATTTTGTAGGTCTGGGTTTATATATAACTTCCTCCAAAAATATAACTTGTTCTCTCTGACCTCCTTTATCCCCATATTCTGTAGGAATCTCTGTTGTTTTTCTACCATAACATTCAGAATATTGATTTCATTTTGATTATTTGCTTAATCTCAAATCCCATAAGAATATAAACTCTTTGAAGGCAAGTTTCTGTCATCCTTACTTACCACTGATTCCCCAACTTCTAACACACTCAACAGCTGGCCCATAATAAATATTTGTTGAACAGATGAGAGGAAGCTTTTTCATATCTGTGTACTTTTACCTACATTCTTTCTTATGGCTTAAATGCTTTCCTTTGTCTTGTTTCATCAGTGAATTACTCCCTTTGCTTTGACAATTCATTAACATCCCGCAGAACTAGTTTCTACAATGCACACTCTGGGAAATGCTGATGTCGTCAAACTCTCTCTCCTTGACACTACAGGAAATTGAAGCTTACAGGAATAAAGCGATTTATGGAAAGTCAGACAGCTGGTTATAATGGAGAAGTGTATTCCCTAATTTCCATAATTTTTTAGCCAATGATAACTTGGTTTGTAAAATAAAAGACGTAATTTTTAATGACATCAAATCACTTTTTATTTTACTATTTCCTAAAAAAAGACACACTGTGTCATCTATTTCTGGTTCTTCCAATAACAAAAGAAAATTTGGATAGTAAGGAATGAGTACACGTATGCCATTGATAATGGAAGATTGAAAACATTAAAAGGATGAGGTGGGCTTCACTGCCTGAGTAAATTTTTCCACAGTAATAAAATGATCAGTGCTGCACATCATCAGAGTTTTGAGTCTCTCCTTGGGAATTTGGTGTTTATTTTAACCAACACTTTTTTTAAAATATGTTGCTCCTCTCTAAAGATGTAAAATTTCACCATTTATTAAGTATTTTTGGCTGAGTTGAGGATTGTAGCATCCACATTCTCACATGCAAAATATTTCCTAATCATAGCAAACATTTCACATCTGCTCTGGGTAACTAGCCAAAAACCAAGAAATAGAAGCATTCTTAGAGGATCTTTGTTGATCCTCAGCCAGTCTCCTTGACATTGGAGAAGAACTGCAGTGAAAGGAACTCCTCCCCTACCCTCTTTCTTCTTCCCAAGTAGTTCTTCTTTGGGTTACTTGATGACACCCTCTCCATGGAAAACACACCCCTCTATGCTAATATTTAGGAACTGGGCCAGAGTTCCAGTTGTGTTTTTAGTTCTGTCTACTCTTTCCACACCCATTGGAAAGCCAAGAACAGATCTGTGTGACTTCCAACTGCTTCTTGGCTACACTAGTCTCACTTTTACCACATGGAAATTCTTCACCCAATATAATCAAATTTAACTCCAACACTTAATAAACACTCAAGTGGTGATTTACAAAGATCCAACTAATAGCATAATCATTTTCTCATTCTGCTGTTATTTATTGGTAGTCTTTTCTATAGTAATCTCAACTTCATAGTTTAATTCTGTTGTGTTTTGGCTAACCTATCCGAGCAAATGAGCAGAGACTCTTCTCTGTCTCTAGGGTGAAGAGGAATGGAGTTGTCCCAAAGATTATTCACATTGGAAATGTTTTTGTGTGCTTTCATTATGATCCAACTTCCTCTATTTATTGGAAGCTGAAGTTCAGCTAGCGATGAACATCATAGCTTGTGGATCATTTTCATTGCTGTCACCTGATTTCCAGGCATAACTTTTAGTGGCAAAGTGAGAACATTGCTGATAAAGTTAGTTGGAGGTGAAGCATTAGCACAGAAGGGAAGATTTTAAAACAGAACATATTTCGTGGCAAGCGACAAAACAATCTAACATAGATTGGCTGAAAATCTAACTGAGAATGAAGCCAAAAAGAAGATGCACTGGCTTAGAATTGAAAAGATCAGAAGGAGTTTGGCTTCAGGCATGGCTGGATCTAAGGACTGACATAATGCTGTCAGTAGTAGGTTTCCCACTATTACCTCTGTTTCCTTTTGTGTTGCCTCTACTTTTAAACAGACCCTCCCTCCATGGTGGCAAAATGGCTTCCAGCACCTCCATGTGTACATTTTATCCCTTCAATAACTTAAATAGAAAAGAAAGTGCTTCCCAGGGGTCTCTCCAGGAATAGTGATGAGATTAATTTAGATTGCAATGACTTGAGTGGCATGCGTTCCCCTGGACCAATAATAGTGACTATGTAGGGAAATTGCTGATTAGCCAGATGTGGGTTAAATTCCTTCTTCAAGTCACATGGAATAAGAACAAGGTTGAGATGGTTTCACACAGGATTATCAGAATCTTGTTACCATAAGAAAGGCCGACATATACTCATCCCAACTAAGGTCTCGTAATTGGCTCTACTAAGACGTATGCCCAAATTTAAAAATGAACAAACTTTCTAGGAAAGGGACATGAATAAAAAATATCCTGAGGGAAATATTTCAAGTCCTTTCATATGACTGTGGTAGTTGAAGACACACCAGATAGCTAAATGACGGTGCCATGGCAAACCCAGAGACCCTTGGTAGCAAATATTTACCAGAAGCTAATCATTGCTTGGAAATTAGATGACTGTGCACATAGCCAGGTCCTTTGGGAGTGTAGTCATCTCTGTGGACAGACATATAGTCTGGCATCACTTGTGAGAACAAAGCAGAAAATGATCTATTTCAAAATAAAACCACCTTTATTTCTTCTATTTTTAGTTGGGCAAAAGGCACAACTGGGGATTTCCAAGGGGATATGGTGAGAGCCAAGTGACTATTAATGTGTTTCCTGAGACTAGGTGGAAGTAAGACCCATTGCCTGCCTCTGCCTAAGACATCAGGAAATTACATCCTCTTTCCCATTTTTAGGGAAGAAAGGATTGGAGGGAGGGGCAGGTTTTAGTGGTGAGATACATTGGGAAAGAGAGGGGTTAATCATGGAGTGTGTTTCACTTCTTCTCCACCCCCTAGTCTTTGTGTAAGTGGGTAATGTTGATAAAATGGATTGAAAGTAAAACAGTGAGGGGCCTCAGGAGGGTACTATCCAGCCTGAGTGTGGGAATGTGTTTGGAGGTCATGCTGATTGGCTCTATAGTGGCTGCCCAAATCTGTGCTCAAGTGAACTATGTGTGTACAAGTCTTGGGAATTTTAGTCACAATTGGAAATGTAGCTTTTTCTCTTCTCCTGTGTTCTCTTCCAGACTCCCTGCTTCTAGAGCTTTGTACTCAAGGACAAACTCCCTCCCAGGCAGCCAGAAGACATTTCTTTCCTTGAAAAATAACTGTGTTGGACATGAGTAAATTGATTAAACTCTGTAATGGAAGAATGATCCCCAAATGCTCTCAAGGTTGTGTAGGGACTCAGGAAACATGAGGCCACATGTGTTAAAATAGATTCTATCATTATCATGGAAAACTTTCATTGCAAGCAGGATCCTTGCATATAGGCAGCACTTTCCCACCAGAGGCTGCACAAAGATGATGATGCTCCTTCATTCACTGTGTCCTTGGTTAGAATGAGGAACCACAGGGCCTCTACCAACATGCCTTCCCCTTTCCTCTGCTCCTTCCTTTGGCTGGGCCCAGGCTTGTCCCTAACTGTTTCCTTTGTTCCATTTCTTCTCTCTCATCTTCCCTTGGGCCTCTGTGTCTGGAACAAGTCCTCCCTTGCAGTCTGACAATCCAACAGGCTTGTTTGCTGACCTGTCCTCAATACTTTATCTTTGAAGACACTCAATTCCATCTTTCCACTAAGGTCAAGAATTTGGAGGAATAGCGAGGTTCAGAGAAGCTTCAAATTAGGGGAAAATGAAAATAAATCCTTCCTAAGCTTGGAGACACTCACTCCATACTATTTTACTCTGTTTTTTAAGTGAGTTGTGTCTTTTAAACAAATAACAAAATTTTCATTCTGTACTTAATAAATAATGAAAACACACATAAGCAATAATGATTTCTGTAACAGTTTACAATTAATTTCACATCTTTATCTCATCTAATCTTCAAGTGATTATTTTCATTTTATAGATAGGGAAGAAGATTCAGAATAGTTATATGTCTTGCCAAAGACACACAGCTGGTAAATGATTATTCCACATAAAACTAACTATTCTGATTATTAGCAATAAGCAGGAGAACATAGCCAATAAAAAAGTGATTTTTTTTTTAATTAAAGAAAGTTGGTGTATTTGTTTGAATTGGAATCTTGAAGGGTTGCAAAAAAAAGATTGTAACTTTTATCTCTTAAAAAATACACCAGAGTTTGATTTCCCAGATTCCTGGCCTGCCATGTTATATCTTAAATTTTCTACCTGGATTCTGAAAATAAATAGCAACTCTTGTATCCTCCTGGGAATAGAACTCGCCTGCTACACTGTCCATCCTGCTTTCAATGGCTCCTGGCCTTACTTAAGATCCTTTCATCCATATGCCAACCACCCCACTTTTCCTCACTCATTTTAGGTGCACAAACTGATTCCTGATTGAGAAAGTAAATAGCTATAATTGCTCATATACATGCTTTCTACACGGGCACTAACACTGTCTTTCAGTGTTTGTTCATTTTGTCGTTCAATTCTAGACTGCCAACTAAGAAATGTATTCCTGTTTTCATTCTGTATTGGTCCTCACACAGGAAATGGTATTCAATAACACTGTTGGGCTCTTTAAACTTCCAATAGGAAATTTGTTTTCTTTTCATAGGCAGTGGACAAGTAATTTCTGTTTGACTTTAAGTCAACATGTTATATAATTGACCTCCCTAACTTGTTCTATCTAGAGATACAGGGAGAAATGTGAGGCATGACATGCATAAGGAACATTTTGTATTTGTTACTTAAAATTCACAAGGTGGGGGGAATCACTGAATCTTTGCAAAATTCACAGTTTTTCCCCAGGTATAAAGCTTCCTGATTTTTCAAAGTTGAAGGTAAGTGGAACTTCACGGTTTACCCAATACTTGGAGGAAAAAAAAAAAGATTATCAAGTAAGATTGAGGGCTGGGTTCAGCAGGTAAACAAGTGGAAAGGAATCTCATGCTCTAGGCAATGTTTACATATCTGCATGGAATCCATGGGGCAGTCCCACCAGAGGTGAAATAATTAAATACTTTGCTTGTGTTATTTCACAGCTTTTTCAAGGCTTTGACAAGAATAAAAACTGACACAACTGCTCTAGATCAATATGGTGATTTGAGGAGACCTGGAAGTAGATGTGTTTAAGGATAGAGAATAATCATGTAATGTAATTAGACCATATATAAAAGAGAGAGTGTATATACCTCCAAGTGAAGTAGCAATTATCAGAAATTGTTCATTCATTGATTCTACTGGTGCTAGACAAAATTTGAGTTGTATGAAGTGAAGTAAATTAAAACATAAGCTAAATATCAAATGGTAAAAAAAATTCCATGGTGCAGAGATTATTTCTAATGAAATATATTGTAGAAATACCATGGCTTGACTTATTTGAAACTTGTCTGGACAAAGAAGGATAAGGAATGACATAAGAAACACCATTCCTTTGGTGATGAGTAGAGAGTTATGTGGTTCTATGTTGATTATAATCCAGTGTTTCAAAAACAAAGCAAAAAAAGGTGCACTAATTCAGACACTTGGAGAATGTTTGGGAGGCTAATATTATGGAAACAGAGACACCCATTAAACATTGTGTATGAGGTATAATCACAAAATACAGTGAAGTAAAAAAAAAATATTACGGTAAAAGGCACAATGCCATTAATCCCCCTAAAAAAACTCCCACCCCCACCCCCGCTCTGAACACACTTATCCCATCACCCTTGCCACTTTCTGAAGCAGTTCTGGAGGTCCTCTTTCATGAGTGTCTTTAATTGCGCTGTCATAGCTGCCTCTATGTCCTGAATCGATTCAAAACATTTCCCTTTCATTGTCATTTTAAATTTGGGGAAGAGCCAGAAGTTGTATGGTGCCCGATCTTGTAAATAAGGTGGAGGAGGACACACCATAATGTTTTTATTTGACAGAAATGGCCATACCAGAAGTGATGTGTGACAGGGAGCCTTTCACGTTGTGATCAACAAACAGGTGAGTGCTGCTTCTGAGTGCCATCCAACGGAAAGGCAGGGATCTTCAATACAGAAAGCTGACACATTGAACCTTAGTAACAGTGTGTGACAACTGTCAACTTGTTCAGTGCAATCGGGTGTGAGCTACGGTTGACAGAAGGTGTGTTTTAAAGTGTGCAGTAAATCATCCTCCGTCATGATAAGTTTTGTGTCACACATCACTTCTGGTATACGGCAATTTCTGTCAAATAAAAACATCACAGTGTGTCCTCATCTTTCTTACTCACCGGATCTGGCACCGTGTGACTTCTGGCTCTTCCCTAAAGTCAAAATGATTCAGGACATTGAGGCAGCCACAACAGTGCAACTAAAGACACTCAAGAAAGAGGACTTCCAGAACTGCTTCAGAAAGTGGCAAGAAATGTAGGATAAGTGTGTTTGAAGCAAGGGGGAATATTTTGAGGGAGATTAATGGCAAAGTGTCTTTTACTGTAACAAAATTCTTCAAAATATCGACATTCACCGTATTCCTTGATCACACCTCATAGAAATAGAACGATGCCAATAATTCCTTGAGCATCATGGGAGTTGTCCCTACTCCCCAAAATAAGATTGTCCTTACAACAAACCCACTTGTGGGTATGTATCCAAAGAAAATGAAACCATTATCTTGAAAAGATACCTATATCCCCATGCTCATTTTATTATTATTCACAATAGGCAAGTTATGGAAACAATCTAAGTATTTGGATAAAGGTGCTGTATATATGTACAATGGGACACTATTCAGACTTACACAAGAAGGCAATCCTGTTATTTGTTACAACGTGGATGAACTTGGAGGGCATTATGCTAAGTGACATAAGTCAAACAGAGAAAGGAAAATACTGTATGATATCAATTACATGTGGAATCTAAAAAATCAGAACTCAAGAGAAACAGTGAGTAGAATGGTGTTTACCAGTGTCTGGGGAGTGGAGAAGATAGGGAGAGGTTGATAAAAAGGGTGGAAACTTTCAGCTGTAAGATGAATTAAAGTCTGAGGATCTACTGTAGAACATGGTGACTAAAGCTGATAACATTGTATTGTATAATTGAAATTTGCTAAGAGAGTAGAACTTAAATGTTGTAAATAAATAAATAAATAAATAGTAAATATTTAAGGTGATAGATGTGTTAATTAACTAGGTGGGGGAATCCTTTTCACTGTATATGTATATCAAATCATCGTGTTGTACACTTTAAATATCTTACAATTTTGTCAACTGTACCTCAATAGTGCTGGAAAAATATTCTCTTTATCTATGCATAAGATGGGAAGAAATGAAGGTAGGCATTCCATTGTGTGTCAGAAAAGCATGTAATTCACAGATAAAAGAAAGAGAGAGAGAAGGAGGGAGGGAGAAAGGGGAGGAAAGAAGGAAGGAAGGAAGGAAGGAAGGAAGGAAGGAAGGAAGGAAGGAAGGAAGGAAGGAAGGGAGGGAGGAAAAAAGGAAGGAAAGAAGGACGGAAGGAAGAAAGGAAGGAAGAAGCAGCAGCAATTGGTTATTATTTTATGTTTTAATGCTTGTACTTTCACCTTCAGAGTTTAATTTTGATTTTCATTTTGATTTTCTCCTTTTCATTCAGTACTGCAACTCTAAATCCATTAATAGGTATGGACAACATAGCATTTAAAAAAATTTCTAGAGGCCTCCCTGAAAATTTGTTTATATAAGTAAATAAATGAATAAATGTTAAATATCCAAGGGAAAGATACACTACATTCATTCCAGCATTCTCTGACAATGCTCAATTTTCCCAGAGGAAAAATAGAAACTCTCATTATAGAAACCCTACATCTGGGCTCCAGCTCTCATATCATTAGTTAAGTTTCCTCCCTTAGCATCAGTGTGTCAGCCTAGAGCTGGCAAACTTATCTTTGTTCTTCTGTTGCTATGAAACCCACACTGAAGTTGACTTTAGCAGTCCTCGCCCAGTTGGTAGCAGTACGAAGGAGGGTTCAGAGTGGGAAATTTCCCTGCGTTCTCTCTCTTCCCTCCACTGATGAAAGTGAGATCGGAATTAAGGACTAGAACGTTTTTGACATTTTGGTAATTATAATTGAATCCCAAGGTAAACACATCTTTAAGGGGAATCCCAAGGTAAACACATCTTTAACGGGAATTGTTAGTGTGTTTCTTTGAATTGTTGGGGGATATCAAGGTGCTTCCAAACACATAGATTTTTTTTGTTTTTTTTGTTTTTTAGTTTTCACTTTTTAAAAATTTTATTAAATTTATCGGGGTGACATTGGTTAATAAAATCATATAGATTTCAAGTGTAGAATTCTATAGTACATCATCTGTATATTGCATGGTGTGTTCACCATCCAAACTCGTCTTCCGTCACTGCATATTTGACTTCCTTTATCCTTTTGTGCCCAAACCCCCGCCATGAGTCCCCTTTATGATAACCACTGTGCTGTTGTTTGTTGTCTATGTCTGAGTTTTTGTTTGTTTGTCTACTTTGTTGCTTTCAATTTTATATCTGGCCTATGAATGAGATCATATGGTTCTTCACTTTTTCTGTCTGACTTATTTTCCTTAACATAATATTCTCAAGATCTATCCATGTTACTGCAAATGGCAGTATTTCATCTTTCCTTATGGTTGAGTAGTAGTCCATTGTGTATATGTACCACATTTTTATCCAATCATCTATGGAAGGACACTTCAGTTGTTTCCATGTCTTGGCTACCATGAATAATGCTACTATAAACATACATCTTTACGAATAAATGTTTTCAAAAATTTGGGGTAGATACCCAGAAGAAGGATTGCTGGGTCATATGGTAAATCTATTCTTAATTTTTTAAAGAATCTATGTACTGTTTTCCATAGAGACCGCACCAATTTACATTTCCACCAGCAGTGTATGAGGGTGTCTCTTGCTCCAAACCTCTCTAACACTTGTTATTACTTGTCTTGTTGATAATAGTCATTTTAACAGGTGTGAGGTGGTGTCTCATTGTAGTTTTGATTTGCATTTCCCTGATAGCTGATAAAGTTGAGCATCTTTTCATATCTCTGTTGCCTGTTTGTATGTCTTGGGAGAAGTGTCTGTTCAGATCCTCTGCCCATGTTCACAATTGGATTATTTCTTTTGCTATTGTTGAGTTGTATGAGTTTTTCATGTATATATTTTGGATATTAATCCCTTATCGGAGGTGTTGTTTGCAAATATCTTCTCCCATTCGGTTGGTTGCCTTTTTCTTTTGTTGATGGTTTCTTTTGCTGTGCAGAAGCTTTCTAGTTTGATGTTATCTCATTTATTTATTTTTGTTTTTACTTCCCTTGCCTTGAGGTTAAATTCATAAAATCCTCTCTAAGACCAAGGTCGATAAGTTTGGACCTATGTTTCCTTCTATGTATTTTATTGTTTCAGGTCTTACATTTAGGTATTTGATCCATTTTGAGTTAATTTTTGTGTATGGTGACAAACAGCAGTCTAGTCTTTTGCACGTAACTTTCTAATTTTCCTAGCACCATTTGTTGAAGAGGCTTTTTTCCCTCCATTGTATGGTTTGGGATCCTTTATAAAAAACTGTTTGCCCATAGATATGTGGGTTTATTTCTGGGCTCTCAATTCTGTTCCATTGGTCTGTGTGTCTCTTTTGAAGTCAGGGAGTGTGATACCTTGGCTTTGTTTTTTTTGTTTGGTTGTTTTGTGTGTGTGTGTGTGTGTGTGTGTGTGTGTGTGTGTGTGTGTGTGTGTTTTCCCCTCAGGATTGCTTTGGCTATTTGGAGTTTTTTGTGGTTCCATAAAATCTGATGATTTTCTTGTTCTTTTCTTTAAAAAATGCCATTGGGATTTTGATGGAGATTGTATTAAATCTGTATATTGCTTTGGTTAATAAGGCTATTTTAACTATGTTGATTCTTCAAATCCACGAACGTGGAATATGTTTCCATTTTCTTGTGTCTTCTTCAGTTTTTTAAAATAATATCTTATAGTTTTCAGTGTATAGGTTCTTCACATCCTTCGTTAAGTTTATTCCTAGGTATTTTATTCAATAAACAAATACAGAAAAGTTGCAGGATACAAAATCAATGTACAAATACCTATTGTCTTCCTATATACCAACAATGAAATTTCAGGGGGAAAAAATGAAAAAAATAATTTTTTTTTGCAATTGTATCTAAAAGAACAAACACATAGTTTTAAACTGATACAAAGTCTTCAAGGTATTTATCTTGTGTCTGAAATGGCTCTCACTAACACGTCTAAATTTTGGCGGGGGAACAAAACCCCATATTCTTCTTTGCATCCTGATTTCATCATCTGTTTCCATTTGACCTGTATTTTCTTGTAATTCCAACGGTACCCACCCTCTTTGTAAAAAAAAAAAAGCAAAACTTTTTTTCAATTATGGTTGATATACAATATTATATTAGTTTCAGGTATACAACATAATGATTAGAGATTTATATAGCTTACAAAGTGATCGCCCCTATAAGTCTAGTGCACATCTGACACTATACATAGTTATTAGAATATTATTGACTATATTCCCTATGCTATACTTTACCTCCCTGTGACTATTTTTATACTCCCCCAAAGCACTCTCTTGTTATAGGTGACATGCATCCATCTCCTCTAGTTGGCAAACGCTATGATTCAGTAAGGAGATAATCTATCCCCTAGCTTTCCATTTAAGTTGTCCAATGTCTTGGAAATACTGCAGTCTATTGCTTCTAAGCAGTGTGGGAAGTGGTAAAAAGTATGGACCCTGAAGTCATACTGGCTAGTTTTTGCTACTTCTCTGCTATACCACCATGAACATGTTCTTTAATCTTTCTGTGCCTGAATTTTTTTTCTGTAAAATCAAGAAATATCAGTACATTCCTGGCAAAGCTGCTGTGAGTCTTAAAGGTGTAGCCCCACTATGTTCATGAACTGATCTAGCTGAGGAAGCCCAAAGGTATGCATGGAGCGCGTCTAGGATATTCCTTAAAAAAAAAAAACAAATAACACCCCCCCCAAAAAAAAAAACAACAACAAAAACACACACACACACACACACACACACACACACACACAGAAAACCCAGGGAAACACTCCTTAGCCATTTCTCGCAAATATATCTTTTATCATTGCAGTGCTTCCTGTAACCAGTTCCATAATGGCCTCCTAGATAAAGCCAATGGGTTCTGCTGACTGTTCATGGATATAGGTAAGCCAGTTAAGCCAGAGAGCTTTCAAGTTACTGGCTGAGGCTCCATAGTTGTCATACATATTATGTTTATTGCTGGACAGAAAGTTTTATCAATTTCAAATGTCCTTATCCTCTTCCAAAACTTACTTAAAATTAGATCCAGAATGATGAAGCAAAGAAGCAACAGATGCTACAATAGTACATAATGATTTTATTCAGAAAGCATGAAATATAATGTCCTAATATCAAAGCATTCATCTGTTTCTAGAATATACCAGAGGCATATCTTCTAATCACAATCTACCTGTATCAGTAATTATAAACAATCATTTGAGCAAGTGTTTTCCAAAATGACCATCTGTCATCTTTGCAACAATATTTGTGCTAACTCTGAAAGTCTTTTTAAAATATGTTCACTATTCTTTCTTTCTATTAACTTATTAACTAGGGCACTTTAGCCCATGAATCATATTGCTTATTTTAGGAATGGGAAGAAAGTTATGTTATTTACAATATAATTTATATCAAAGAATGTAAAATAATTTTGGTTAAAAAAACAGCATAAAAACATTTGCCAATATTCTAGGTTTTTGAATGTCATTGAGCTTCTTTGCAAAGGTGTGTAACCTCATAAAATCTATTGCCATCTATCAGGTAATTTTTCTAGCTGATATGTCCTAAAATCCTACAATATCATTGAAAGTAAACTTTGAAATCATTTAAGCCTACGTGCCCCCCCCCCCATTTGATGATTAAATTTCAAACCCTATGCTTTTTTAGTTGACTGACTGACATGCTTTCTGATCTTCTTTAAAAATAAACAGTTTTTTTTTCATGCTCCTTTAAATCATCTTCTTCCCATATTTACTAAAAGCAGCGATGAAGTCAAAGGTCACTATTCTGGGCAGATGCCTGTGAATATCAGATTCCTAGGAAGACCAAGTGACAGCTTTGGGGGCCCAAATTCCTTGCTAGCGATGACATTCATTTCCAGTTTCCTCAGCCCCATAAGCTCAAAAAAAATATCTTCTTCTAAAGGCATATTTCATTTTCTTGTAGTCATCTTGAGTAATCCTTATTATAGCAGGCCATTTTCCGTGCTTACTTTTCTTCCAGCCTTAGTTACCTCGTCTTGTGGTTTGGGAATATACTGCATTACATAGTGATTCTTTTCATATTCTTTGGAAAGCTGGTAGACCTCTATAGAATTTGGAGAATGAGAATATTTTAAAAGCAAATAACCACTGCAACTGTTACCTCTTCAAGGTAAAAATTGTTCTTTTGTTCAGATATGGTTGGGCACCTGAGAATTCACTATCTGTACTCTGTTAAAGCAGAATTTGGGTTCAGAAATCCTTCAGACCTGACTCTGTAGATGAGTTACTCCATTTCCAAGATGCCTGATCTTGGACAAATTATTTTACCCTTTTGACTCTCAGTTTTCACCTCTGGGAAATGGGGACCAGAATGCCTAATTTAATAGTTATTGTGAAATTCCATTGAGGTGATATAAAATATTCAGTGCTATTTCTATGTCTGGCACATAGTAGGCATTCTGAATTCTTAATGCCTTCAGAGTAGGAACATTTTAAAAGTCTTAAGAAATCTAAACATGACTTTTTAATGATATTTGCCTTGCTTGGACACAAAATGAAAAACCGAAAGGCCTCCCTCTCACCCTATGGGTGGGGTATCACTCTCTACATTCTGATTCTTTTTAATAAGAAAAGGGCGTCCTAAATGTGGTGGGAAAGACAAGCCCACATGGCAGAAAGTTACAGAACACAAGATACACTTTATTACATGGCCTGTTTCTGTACCACAGATGTGCACACAGATGTGGTCATCAACAGAGATAACTAGTTTACAAGCCCTCCCTGGAAACTTCTTGCAGTTCCTAGTAGAAAAGTGATTCTCAGCCAAGCCCTGCACTTAAGTTCAGCCCATGATTAAAGCATTTCCAACTGTTCCATACTGAAAAGAATTAGAAAGGAGAAATGACCTACAGTGCATTTCCAGCCAAGAAGCTGGACCAGGGGTCACCTAAGAGGCTAAAGCCTATTAAAACAAGTATCCATTGTGACCTTTTATTTTTGAGTGTTTGTTTATCTTTTCCTCCTTCTCTCTCTTCTATCCTTTCTTCCTCCCTCCATTTTTTCTTCTTCCTTCCTTCTTTTATTTTTTTCTTTCTCTTTCATTTCTTTTTCTTACCCTTCCTTCTTTCTCCAATCTCCTTCTCCTTTTTCCCTAATAGAAAAAAATACCATTTTATTTCAAGGAAACACTGTGTAACATCTGTTCATTGTTGGATGTATTAATATGGAGAGGACACATTTATTCAAATTTTGAACTTTGTAACTATTCTTTCATTGGTGATATGTGATGAATTTGTTATTACACATGTCTAAGACAGGAGTTTAGCATAATAAATATGGGAGTGTTGAGGAACCAGGAAAAAAAACAAGCAACACAACAATAACTGTGTTTAACTCTGGTCTCTAGTCATCTCGGTTATATGGCTTTCCCAAATGGGGTAGTCCTGAGGATTAAATGAAATAAACATATGAAATAAATATATGAAAAAATGTGTATATCTGTAATACATATGGAACTATGGATTGACTTAGCTGTGCTTCTCTAAATGCAGAGCCTGAGAAAGGAATTCAGGTGAAAATGATTTACTAGAGTAAGGATCTCAGGAAAAAGGGGAGTGAAAGATGCAGATGAGGTAGGAGAAGGTGCTAAGCCAGGAGGTGGTCTCTACTGGACTCTGGCCTTAGCCTCATCCAATGGAGGCTCTGGAGTGTAAATCATACCAGAGAGTTGTTCCAAACTGGATGTAACTGGTTGGCCTCTTGCATTCTTCACATCAGCCAGTCATTAGCAGTGGTCTATACCTGGAGTAGGAGTTACATTGTCCTATGATTCAGAACTATATCTTGGCAAGATGGCTATTGGCTGCCATTTTGTCAAAGGGGATCCTCTGGAAAAGGGGGCAATTGTGAGCCATTAGCAGTTTACAGCAGCTGAGAGCGAGGTGTACTAGTCTGGTAAAAGACATTGACTGGGACACCAATAGTATCTACCATAGGGCCCAATAAATGGTTGCTAAAATTAGTATAATTCTTGGTTGCCATACATCCAGCTCAACTCCTCTGCTATGGAGGGTCAATTTACTCCTACTGCACTAGTTTATGGCCTTCTCCAAATATGAGAAAACAGATTCATTATTTTTACAAATGTTTATATTATTCCCCATAGCTAGGCTCCTTCATCCACCCAGACTGAATGATTTGTCACTTGTCTGTGTGATATTTCACTCATGGGTAGAAAAGCCATTCACTGCAACCTACAGAAGGTTTCCTTACCTGGGAATAGATAGGAGTCTGTTGAGTACAAAATGCCTTGCAGGGCTAATGGGATCACACACAAACTTGAGCATTTTTAAAACCCAGAAATATTTCCTACAAATTAAGGTAGTGTAAAATAAAATGCTAATGAAAATTGAGGAAGAATAGTTATTATAGATTAATAATTAAGTAGCATGAATGTTTCTTCAAACACTGTATCTCCCCTCAGTGATCATGCATGGGCACGTGGGGATTCACAGAAGACATTACCTGGGTTTAATTTTTAATCTGTAAGTCCCAGCCATGTCAAAGTGTAAAAGGAGAAGCAAAAGAACAATGACAACAGGAAAAGTCTTGATTCAAAATATACCCATGGCTATTTCATCTGTTTCTAGTTATTTTTTCAGACCCTGGTGTTAATCATTCCCATCAATCCCTTGGGCAGCTCTTGACAACACCTCTATCTGTATGGTGTTACCTTTGCTCACATCAAATCCTGGTTTTCTTTAACCAGAAGCACATTAAATTTCGAGAAGCATTTGGGTGGACATTGTCATTCTCTTTTCCATTAAAAGCTAGTTTCTTCTGTTCCTCAAAATGGTGAATCAATATTTTTCCACTTCATGATAGAATTGTAAAATTTCATTTATTTTCCTCTTAACAAAACTGGTACCTATAACGTAGCTTTTCTATTTGTCACTCTTACCTCCAAATTCTATTAAATAACTAAAATATAAATTAACCCTCTTACACACACAAAAATAATATCACGTATTGTTTATTTTTTTATCTTACAATCTGTACATCTTTAAGGGAGAGGTAGGAGATGAATTTGCCTTATAGAAAATAAAAATGATCCCATGGTTAATGAACACTTTTGTTAGCATACACGTATCATCCCAATAACTTCAGGTATGCCTCCTTATTGTATTAAGAAGCCATTTGCCTTTGTTTTCTGGAAGCCAAAATGATAGCTGACCCTTATAATTATTAAAATGTCTGAAAAAATGATCTGATTTGGCTTGCTGCATAGTACAATTCATAGAATAATTAAATTACTTTGTCCCATGATTCAGACTTCTATCTTGGCGAGATGGCCATTGTCTTCTGGACATTGGGCAATAGCAATGCTCTCTTTTTTGTTGTTGTTCCAAAACAACCAGAGGCACTCCTTAGCTATCTCTGGCTTGCTCTTCTTACATAAGTAATGTTCAAAAAATCAAAATGATGACAAAGGCAAGAGTGTGAAGTGACTAAGGCTTTGTTGCTTGTGGCTTGAGGGGGTGGGAGGCACCACCCTCTGAGGTGACTGAGTGGGTCACCCAACAGACTTGCCAAGGACTGGGAGGGAAAAAGAAATTGGATGATGCTCCTCTCGGGACAAGACCCCAAGTTACAGTGTTTGTAGTGATAAAATTATGAGTGGGGATTAATTATGGTATGTATATGTAATATATATATATATATATATATATATATATATATATATATGTAGTGAGAACACCATGTGAGCATGAAAATAGTCATCTATGAACCAAGGAGAGAGGTATGGAACAGAGCCTTCCCTTATGACCCTTAAAAGGAACTGATATTGCTGACACCTTGATCTCAGACTTCTAACCTTTAGAACTGTGAGACAATAAATTCCTGTTTTTCAAGCCACCCCATTTGTGCACTTTGTTACAGCATCCCTTGCAAACAAATACAGATCCCTTTCTATTATTCTTAGCATGATGTCCAACATCCTACAAATGGAAACAGAGGAGTGAAAAATAAAACCAAAAAGCAAACGTAACTCAAGCTAAGCATAGATTTCTTCAAATTGTTGATAGGCTTAGTAAAAATTCATTGAGTAATTACCATAATCTTACATGCCAGGCATTGTTGTAGGGGCTGGGTATTTAGCTGTGGATACAATTAACATAGTACCTCTTCTCTGGCACTGACATTGAAGCAGGCAATTAATTACACAAATAATTTTAATTATAATAAGACATGGAATGCAGTGGAATGTCCTAAAGAATAGAATACTAAGGGAACCAGTCTTTTTTTTAGAAGAACCAGGGAAGACCTCTTTGAGGCCATTGTGTTTAAGCTTATATTTGAAAGAGGAGTAGACGTTAGTTAATGGAAGGAAGCACTATGAGAAGTGGCTCCAAAGTCATGGGAGAGCAGTTATGAAGATTCCAAGGCCAGAAGCATTATGGCACTTTCCAGAACCAAAAAGAGGTAAGCATAGTTGGAACAGGAAGAATACTGTAGGTAGAAAGTAGCACTGTATGGGGCAGAAAGAGCAGACAAAGATCAGATCCTAAGGGCAGTGACACAATGAGAGTGATGTTGTTTAAATCTCATTCAGGTGGCAGTGTGGAGAGCAGATCTAAGGAAACCACTTAGGAGGCTGTAAGGATGGACCAGGAAAAAGAACAGAAGTGGGTAGATTTAAGATAATCCATTGATGGGATCCCATGGATGGTGTCCTATTATTAAGCGGATTTTGTCGAGGCAGGAGACAGGAAAGCATGTGTCAAGATTGACTGTTAGTTTTTCAGCTTGCCCAACTGAGTGAAAGGTGATATAATTATTCACTGAGATAGGAAATATTAGATGAGAACCATTTTTCTTTTTTCAATGGAAAGCAAGAGATAGAAGATGAATTTTACTGCCTTATCATTGCATTTGAAGCAATTGCAAAATTTCTGATGTCATATTGGCCATCAGCCTCTAGGTCAGGTAGTTTGAACCACCAGAGATAAATTTGTAAGTCTTTGGGATATAGGTGCAGATGCGCTCCCAAGTAAGAGAGGGTAGGATGAGAAGAATAATCTTAGCACAATCGAAGGACCTAACATTTTAACTTTAGATAGAGAAAGATGAGCCAGCGAGAATGAGAAGGAGTGGCAGGAGAGAAAGGAGAACACCCAGAAGGATGTGTTGCCATGGAGTTTCAAGAAGAAAGCAGTGACCGATAGTCTTTAAACTACTATGTATTAAGTCAAGCAGACAACTTCTGGAAACAATCTAAGCATTTCAGCCACACTGGTGTTTAGCAAGAGCTTTTATAGGAGCTTGAGTGGAGAAATGAACAGAAGGTATAGAGGATGTTGCTGGTATCCTGCCCATATCCCTTTGGCAGTCACTTCTGTAGTCTGCATTGCTTGAGATATCTGCTTATTTATTTTGTTAGTCAGTTAGTTTGTTGTTTGGTTAGTTAGTTATTTGGCTGCAGCCTAAAGCACAGAGCAAGCCAAAATGACAGAATTAATGCCCCCAGAAATAGCCCTCAGGCAATGACAGACAGAGACTTCATAACTAAATATCCAAGTCCTTTACCCTCCAGTTGAGATAACTCTAAAGAATATTCTACACTGTCTCTCAGAGGTTCCCAGGGGGACTCAGCTCTCGTTACCCACAATGGCAAGTGGTTTAATAATATCCTCTTCATAAACTTTCCACCCATCTCTCTCACACTCTCTTACTCCCCTACCCCTGTTTCTGGGATCACACCCTTGAATCCCTGCTTCAGAGGCTGCTTCTGGGGTATTCAAACCATAAGGACGGTGAGGAGATGGAGCAATAAATGTAAACATAATGAGGATAGCTAGGGATAACAGGAGGAGAAATAGAGTCAAAAATGGTTATTATAACCGTGAAGGACTCCTGAGCTTGCTTGAGTGCTGGTGGCAAGGGAATAGGAGAGGGAGAGCGTATAGGAATCCATGACAAATACATTTTTTCCTAATGCTATTGGATAAAATGTGAGAGGAGGAGAAAAGAAGAAAACAAAGAAACAAAACCACATAAGCTTGTCATTATAAAACTTAGGAGACCTCTTTGTAGGTGTCACCAAGAAACAAAAGTTTTCTCTTCAAAATAATAAAACGAGCTGTGCTGTGCTTGGACTTTTGCGTGTTTAGGAATTCCCAGCATCTCTAGAATCCACTTCACCACTCCATGACACATTTTTCCCTCCAGATGTGAACACTAAAGAGTCAGTTGTCAGTTGAATACGCTTGTATTTCTTTCTCAGCAATTATTTTAAGGAATGCATTTGAATAAAATGCACTTTTGGCATCGTTTTGAAGAATGGATGATGATTTATGCTTTTCTTGCAGGAACAAGATGGCTGTGGGCATGAGTCATGGCTGTACGCTGGGAAGATTCCGATGGGAACCTTTCTCTTGCTGGTTGATCCATACCTTACATGGACTTGCGGCTGTATATGGCTTTTATTAACATGTACATTTTGCTTGTTAAAGCTCGAGCTTCATCTTTTCCTTCCCAACTCCAGTCCTGCTTGTATTTCACGTGCACCTGATTCGAAATCTGTGCTTGCAACTCAGAGTGATTTGGGAATAGCAATTTGGAAAATCTCTGATTATTTGTCAGCTAAGATGGGGTGATGTGTTCTCAGCTGCAGCTGGGAAGTGGGCTGTGTCTCCACAGGGGCGCAGATTCAAATGGCAGGCAAAGTTCTAATTCTTTCAGCATCTCTATCTCCATTGGGAAGGTTTGGTGCAAAGCAAAACTGTCTGTAGGCCAAGAAAGCTACAATCCATAGCCCAGATCTGTGCTTTCCTCCATTGCAGAAAGGGTCACTTTGCATACAGCTTTCAGATGTAATACTGCTAGTGAAAAAATCCCTGTGCTGAGCAGCTGTTCCTTAGAAACAACACCAAAGTCTCTCAGGAGCCAAGGTGAATGAACTATAAAACTGATACTTGAAGTTTTCCAGGTTAAAACCATTTGTGTCACTGTCCTTGGCCTTGGTTCTCAAATTGTGTTCTATAGCCTTGCTTCTCAGACTTTAATGTACATACAAATCTCCTGGAGGTTTGGTTAAACTTCAGACTCTGTTTTAGTAGTTCTGGGGTCAGCGGTTGAGATTTTGCATTTCTGACAAGCTCCTAGGGGAAGATGATTTGTGCATATCCATGTTGATTTCGGAATCCTACTTTGAGTAGCAGGGGGATACAAGTTTCCCCTGATGCTGCCTGACACAAAGTTTTTTGGGTCCAATAAGTTCAAAAGAAAAAAAACAAAAAAAACTTGCATGTTTATCTTCCTCTTCAAAACTCTGCCAATTAACAAATTAAAGACTCTGGGGCTTCTGCTCTGAGGAATTCTGATACAAAACTTATAAACGATAAAAACATATTTTAGTAGTTATCTCTTTTAACAACCTTGGGCATTTGATTCTTATGAAAGGATGGTCAGAAGAATGGTGTCCGTTCAAATATTTGTTGAGGCACTTTAAACGGATTGAAAGAGGGATTTTGAAATGTTTGGCCAGAATTGTGGTGATCCTTATAACCTTTCTCAGGTGAGTTGTTACTGATTCTAAAAATGAGTGAGGCTATAAGTCAGGCTCTCAATATCCCCAGTAGAATAGTAAACTTTCCACCTAGCGTTTTGGTATTCAAAATGCATAATACTCCCTTCAGTCAGCTCTAAAATCTTTCGGTTTTGACTGTCACCATGCTCTTGTGAAAAGGCCAGCTGAGCAAAGTGATATGCAGGGAAATTAAACTAGGGGAATTTAAATCCCTTCAACCATCTTAAATTATTTGCAAACTTCAGTGTGTTTATGTATCGATCCTCTGATAAGTTCCCATGGAGATTCCTGGGCCTGTACTTCAGAAACAGTCACCCTTTGGGTCATAGGTATATTCCAAATATCTTCATGTTAATAAGCATTTCCAGGGTTTTCTGATGTAGATGCTCTGAGGACCACATTTTGAGAGGAAGTTCTATTTCCTTTGAGTTAGAGCACAAGCAACCTGGCCCAAATCAAGCTTCTTTGTTTTGGCTCTCTCAGCATGCACCGTTGTGAGTCAAGTTTTAGCGTTCTACCCTAGATATTTATGGAGGATATATATAACTACATGGGAAAATGTTAGCATTTTCTCTAAGACTGTTATTGAAGATACTGCCATTATGTCAGAATGGTGGAAAATTCTGCAAAAGACCACTCTGGCAGAGGGTACAACCTTTCTCCTGCAAATTGGGATATAGACTCAGCAGAACAGAACATTTCTAGAAGACATGTTTTATTATAAAAACAAATGGAAATTTTGCTCCTGTTTCATAAGGAATGCATTTGCATTAATATAATCATGTAAATATGTGAATTTTACCCTAAATTAAGTTAATGGGCTAAGTCATTTTTGCCTTTAGGTATACTTGTGGCATATCACCAGAATCCTGTGGGTATTTACTCTACAACTTGAGAATTGTAGCATTATATCTTGAGTAGGATGTCAGAAATAAAGAATAAATAAATAAATGGGTGAGGGTGGTCAAAGGAAGACATTTCCAATTGTAAGATCAATAAGTCTTGGCTGGGGATGTAATGTACAGCATGGTGAGTATAATTAACATGTATTGCGTGTTTGAAATTTGCTGAGAGTAGATCTTAAAAGTTCTCATTCCAAGAAAAAAAATTGTAGCTATGTGGGGTGATGGATATTAACTAAACTTACTGTGGTGATTATTTTGTAATATATACATATATCAAATCATTATGTTGTACACCTGAAATGAATACAATGTTATTTGTCAATTATATCTCAATAAAAAATAGATAAATCCTCTTAATAATTTGTTCCCAGAAATAAAGGTTGTCTTACATTAATATTTTATATTGAGATAGTTTATAATGATAATCACATCATTTCCTTTTTTAAAATTTCAACTTGGTTGGTAGGAAGTTCAGAGATGAATTAAATGCTTCATTACAGTGATTTTAGTGTAGTTGTTTTTACTAGTGATTTTATTAGTCTTGTTTAATGTATTTGCTAAAAATTTCCAAGTTTTCCTGTAAATTTAATTTCAACTTTTCATGTTAATACTATTATATACATGATTTTAAACTAAATCACCTTATTTTTTAAGCTGATAGAGAATAAACTATTAATAAATATTTATTATTGCCTTAAATTCTCCCAACTATCGATATCTTCTTACCATGTGTTTTCAACCAGAAATAATATTCAGTTTTACTGTAGTTGATTCAGGTCAATACTGTACTAAATGATGAACAACTGGGGACAATTAAGGGATTAAAAATCAGAGTGGATGTTTGATATAATATGGAATGGACAACAGGTTAGTTGACTGTTGTTTTTCTTACTTGTTTTGCTTAGTTTTGTTTTCCAGTGTTAACTGGTTGCCATAATGTTTTGTGGATGTCATATTCTATGAATGTGAAAACCTAGACTCAGCAACAAAACCTCAGAATGGTTCTGTCATCAAAGTGACTACAAGGCAGAGTGATTGTCAGAGATCTGGAGGTCAAAAGAGAACAATGATTGTGCTGCTTGAAAGATACCTTCAGAAGACTTCTGGGGTGGTTCTGCTCCTTTTAATAGAATTGCTGAGGCCATATCGCAGCATTCCTCTAACTTCATTTAGGGGCTATCCTGTGAGGTACTTTTGTATACCTTCTCTCATACAACCCTCCCCCTAACACGATAAGCCTTGCATCATCTTTATCTTAAAAGACTGAGGATTGAGACCCAGAAGAGATTGAAGGACCTATCTAATGTCAATAAAGCAAGAGGTAGAACTGACATTGGCACTTGGTCTTCAGATACCAAATCTACAATTGCTCCTCGCAGACCTCAGCTGCCAACTGTTGTTTGATGCCACATAGTTGGTGTGAATAGCCTCATTTGTCACAGTCTCTTGGCTCTGCCATCTGTTCAAATAAAAAAGTACTTGGCTGGATAATAACTAAGTAGAAGGTATGTATAAGAAAACAAAGGAAAAACATGTTCGTTTTAACAAATCAACATTTTGGGGTTTGACAAAGTGCTGATTGAATGCTCCCTTTGGTTCTAAGATATTTGGGTTGGTTTTGAAATGAGATACAAAAATGACTTTAGCATAAAGGAATTTTTAAAAAATTCCAACTCATTGACTACATGACACATCTTATTTGAATAGGAATGAAGTCCACATGAGTATTGCATACAGATAAGTTTTTCATCAACAAATCACATTCTCCTCATGCCTAAGTGATATCCTGAACTGGGAATTAAGTAACATCCACAGAATATAATGGCAACGAGTTAACACTGGAAAATAAAACTGAGCAAAACAAGTAACAACAACAGTCAACTAACCGTTGTCTGTTTCATATTATATCAAACATCCACTCTGATTTTTAATCCCTTAATTGTCCCCATTGTGAATCATTCGCGTGCAACATTGACCTTTTCAGGCTATTGTTATTAAAGCACATTGTAGCTAAGTTAAATTTCTCCCTCTCTCTTTCTTACACACACACACACACACACACACACACACACACACACACACGATCAAACAAACATTCATGTTTGCAATGGAACATGGTAAGTACTTGAAAAATAATTCTTGATGATAAAAGATGGATGAGATTTCCCTTCATATCAGTGGTTCTTACCATAGCTACCCAATGGGATCCACATTGACTATTGGCCACCGTGTGGCCAGTAGGAGGAGATTTTTATACAAATCATAAAACCACAGGGCAGAACCATTGTGGGGACATTATACGCAGACTGTAAGCGGCTGGTGACCAGGGACATACCTTACACTTGTCTTTTATTCTCCATCTTATCTAGCTCATATCAGAGCACCTAGAAGATGCTGCCAAAAATCATCCTGATTGGTGGTGAAAAAACAACAACATCTGCTTCTTTGATTGCTTGACTTTGGGTTGAAAAGGGGAGAAAAGGTGAGTAGGAGATATTTATGGACTGAATAGAAACCAGGAAAAGAGAATGAATATTCTCTTTTACTAATCCCTCCATTTTTTTTTTCATTTAGTATATACAAGTATCCTCTGCTTTTCAAAAGTTTGTTTTGCCATTTCACTTCTACAAAAGACCTACATTAGTACCTATTTTCACTAAGCAAAAGAAATCTGAAGAGGAAATTCACTCTTACAAAAAAAAGGTAAAAATTGAAAATAGCTTGCAATGTTTATTTTGCAGCAAGCCCTTATAAAGGCAGCCATACTCCAAACAATGAGAGCGGCACTGCAAATCTCCTTCCCCGGGAACCACACTCAACATCTCAGCAACAAGCCACTGTAGCTTTGAATTTCGTCTATCAGCATCTGTGCTTTATCTCAATTTATTTTGTGCATCCATTCTCAAGATATGTCCTAAAGTATCAGAAAAGTATGGCTGTAACTTTGAAAATGTACAAAGGTTTAAGGCAGATGTGCAGGATGTTTTGAGTGCCTACGAAGTATTTTATGGTAAAAAATACATGAGGCTAAGAAGTCAGGCATACCATCATATTTCAAGCCTTCCACATAAACCACAGCAGACAAAGAGCCTCAACCTTCTACACAGTGGCAGGCAGACATAGAAGGTGTAGACGTTAGTGACCTGCCTGCTCTGATGGATTCAGATGATGATGAAATGTCAGTAGATGACCCTCTACATCTCTCTCCACTCCTAGTCTCCTGTACCTCCCACTACCCCAACCTCAGACAACTCAGCTTAAAATAACATCATCACCACCTCTCAGCCTTCCCGTGCTCCCTGTTTTCCCGATTCTGGAAAGTGAAACAACACTGCATATACATTATTTCTACTTTATATAGGCTGTGTATCATATCATTCCAGATTTTACTGCATGTTAGTATCATTTTAGGTTTTATATGTCATTTGGTATGATTTGGTAGGTTATTCTTTGGGTCTGGGAGTGCTCAAAATTTTTTCTATATAAACAAATGCTTTTTTGCTTTCAACATTTCAGTTTAAGAAAGGTTTCACAGGAACAATACTTATGAATAGCTGGGGGAACCTGTATTATTAGTTATGATAATATTTATAATGGAATATACTATATTTTATATCACTGTTTTTATTTGCCACTATTCTGGTATTCATTGTGGATATAATTATAACACATATTATCCAACATACCCGTAAGATTCTTATGTGTCCATAATTATACATATTCAATATTTAGCTGATATACAAGCGTTCTATAAAACGAGAATTTTTAAAAATATGATGCCCCAGTTAGGGACAATAAAGCATGTAACAGAGTCAATTCTCCTTCACCGGCAACTTTCTTTCTTTCCTTAGTGGAAGTGAAAACTTTGACCTAATGAAAATGATGAAAGAACCCCCCACTCACATCCATTTGCCAATAAGAACCTGTAGTCTTAACACAGGAACTGAACACAGGAAGTTCAGTATTTGTTTTGTATTATAAGGATATTGGAGTCATAAAGATTTTTTTTTAATTTGGATTATTAGAGATTCAAACAATGTTTATATACAAGATACGAGCCTGTATGACATTGTATACTGGCAGACAGCCAGGCTGTACACATACAGCCCCTATTGTATGCAGCAGACAGCAGCCATTGAGCTTTGCCTTTTATAAATTAAATTAACAAACATTTAATGGGAACCAGCTTATCAGATTGCTTGGTCAGATTTAGGAGGGAGATTTTTTGTTGTTATTGGTTGTTTTTAACTCCTTCCCACTGACAACTGTTGATAGAACCAGACAGTTATTAACTCTTCATCTGGTCTACCAATTCATATTGAGACAAATCTTTTACTTTTTTTTAATTTTTGATTTAAATGTTTTACTGTATTCATTCATTCACTCACTTGTTCTTTTATATAATTTTGGAATCTCCCAACTACCCATTAGCTTTTTCCCTTCAAACTTTGGGCTCTGATATGAGGGTCACAGGTATTGTGGCTGGAGTTCCTAGAGAGAAGGTACACAGAATTGAATCCACTGGGTGTTGTCTCCTTGCCAGTGGACCATGGAAAGCTACTGAGAAGAAATTATTGAGGCTACTGAATCCATAGCCTCTTATCACATCCCCTCTGTGGGGCAGCCTTTTCCACAGTGGCTTATGGAATCCAGAGAGTTCCTACTCTATGTTTTAACTTTTCTAGCCCATCAAAGGCAACTCAAAGGTCCAGAACCTTAATGAATTTGTTGTCATTTATTAGGTTCAATTCCTATATGCTCAAACCCTATCATGAAATTAATTGCTGTATATGCACAAGAAATCTTATTATACTTTTTAATTTAATTTTGTGGAAAAGTTTGTATTGGAAGATATTAATTAATATGCCAAATATGACAGTAATTTTATTATGAAATTACTACCTTATTCTGAATACTTACTGTACCTCCACTAAAAAAAATTAGGAATTAATTATTATTAATATTAATATTATATATGTATGTATGTCACACCTTGTTACTTATGATTTGTGCAAGGTGTGATCAAACAATATGGTGAGTGTTTAAATAAAAAAAATTGTTACAGTAAAAGACACATTGCCATTACTCCCCCTCAAACACCCTCATCCCATTGTTCTTGCCACTTTCTGAAGCAGTTCTGGAAGTCCTCTTTCGTGAGTGTCTTCAGTTGCATTGTCATGGCTGCCTCAATGTCCTGAATCATTTTGAGTTTGAGGAAGAGCCAGAATTCCGGTGCCAGATCTAGTGAATAAGGTGGATGAGGACACACCGTACTGTTTTTATTTGACAGAAATTGCCGTATTTCAGAAGCGATGTGTGATACAGAGCATTGTAATAATGGAGGATGATTTACAGCACACTTTAAAACACATCTTCTCTCAACCGTAGCTCACACGTAGACTGCATCCAACAAGTTGAAACTTATCACACTGCTGCTGAGGTTCAGTGTATGGCTTCCTATATTGAAGATCCCTGCCTGTCCGTTGGATGGCACTTGGCAGCATTCATTATATTTTGTGATCACAACGGAAAGGTTCTGTGTCACACATTTGCTTCTAGTATGGGAATTTCTGTCAAATAAAAACAGTATGGTGTGTCCTCATCCACCGTATTCATTGAATCTGGCACCGTGTGACTTCTGGTTCTTCCCCAAAGTCAAAATTATTCAGGACATTGAGGCATCCATGACAGCACAACTAAAGACACTCACAAAAGAGGACTTCTGGAACTGCTTCAGAAAGTGTCAAGAATGATAGGATAAGTGTGTTTGAAGCGAGAATGGAGTATTTTGGGGGGGATTGCTAGCAATGTGTCTTTTATTGTAATATATATTTTTTAATTTAAACATTCACCATATTGTTTGAGCACACCTCATAGAGAATTCTTAGGCACTATTTTAGAGAATATGGGTCATATTTGATAACACTGAAACTGATTAAGATATACCTTTATCAGTCATTTTGTTGCTCTTTAGTAAAGTAAAAGAAGTGGGTATCATAAAAAGAGGAGCAAACCATAAGTTTAGAATTCTAGTTTCATCTTTGACATAATCTCTTGGTCTCTGTATTATCATCTGTGATGTGAGTACATCTATCATCGCTATACATTCACTGCATTAATGACCCCAATTATTTTCTCCTTGTAACCGCACCTTTTGATACACAAGGTAGTGGAGTTTATTTCTGCACCTTTTGATTCAAATGTAGTCATGGGACCAATTTTGGCCAATGAGTTGTTAGCAGTTGGGACACACTCAGAGGCTTACAAACCAATTGCACTTGCATGTTTCTGCTTCCACTGGTGCACCTCTCCCTTGGCTGTGAGAACATGACTGGGCTAGCCTATTGGAGGGATGGGAGAGTGAGGTAGAAAATAGTATTTAATCTTCCTGAATTCCTGTTTCTCACCCAGGAAAGGAAATAATCAGATTGAAAGATTTTACTTTTCTCTGACAATCATGATTCATCATTTGTATGTAGATATCAGCAAGGTTTTAAGAAAGGATAATCATACTTGTATATTGGAGTCTTAAGCAAAATCTGATCTTGTCCTACAATTCTGAGTATACCAAGGACCTACAGATACACTTTATTTTTCATATTGCATCACCCCTTCCAAGTTTAAAGAAAGGGAGAAATATAGGATAAAAAGCAAATAAAAATGAAGGGTGAGTGCTAAAGGCTGGTTGGTCCATGTGGTAATTGTTTTGTGAGACATGTCAAGGTAAAGTTCAGGTGTTCATTAGTGCAGGCATGGCTTTGTTGAGGCTGGAAATGGATATTGCTTGGAGCTTATCTCATCCAGCTGCATGCATGAGTTTCCCTGACTTTCTGACTTGTTCTTTATGGCCACTGATGAACAAGATAGGAATATATGGGTGCTTTTCTGTCTGTACCATGCTTGGCAAAATATTGAATAGTTGTCTCAGCTCCACATATTTTTGAACTGAACTTTTTTTTCTGATTTACAGTTAAAAGGCCTGATTTGTTTACCATTTTTCTTGGTTAATTAAAAAGGGAGGATCACTCAGATCAGACAGGGCTTGAGGACTGATAGCTCCTCTTCTTGGCCAGTAGGCTCCTGCATTTCTAAGGGCTGTGAGAGAGGGAAGGGAAGGAAAAATTTAGGGTGTCTCATTTCTGGCCCGAGGCTTTGCCATGTCTCCATATATTCCTGTGCCAGTAAGTAAACTGAACCATTACAGAGGGTTACCCATGTTTAACCTGGGCTTAGATAAAATACAGACGGCATCATGGACCAAAATTCCCACCAGACTTTGACAAGAGTACAGCAATATACACTCAGAAACTTGTACAATTACTACTACTACTGCTTCTACTGCTACTACTAAGTAGTAACTTCACATTACTAAGCAACCCTAGAACTCAGAATAATGAAAGTAGATGAAAGCAGTGTGTTTTCTTCAAAGTTTCTAACTTTGGAAGGAATTCCTAGATATAATAGGTATGTGGGAAAAAAATTTTGTTGACAGCACAACAATTCACTCACTTCCTAACATGACTAGTCATGTACTGTACTTCAGTGCAAACAATAAGGTTATTGTTTGGATGGGAAAACAAGCAATTTGTTGGAAGGCAAAAAGGTGAAAATGTTCTATAAACTGATTTTGTTTTGGCAGGCTGCACGTCATTTTCCAAGTAGTCTGAAAAGATGTATTTAATAGACACGTATTTAAAGATTTGGCTGCTTGTGCAACTGAGGAGTTTTATTACTGCTTTGGGGTGGGATTCTTTTTTTTTTCTTTTATATGTTTAGATCTAGCAGTCCAATATTCTCATTATGGGCAGTAAGGTCCTAGATAACATTGTTCTGTTTTTTTTCTAGGATGCAAGCATTAGAGGTGTGTTGCTAGAAACTCTCAAAGATGACAACATGTTAATGAGTAAATATGATGCAGGAATGTGATGAATGAAGCTTCTGGTAAATTCCGTGTATGCTCCAATTAGAAGACTTTGCCAGGGCAGCCTCATGGTTTCGGTTCTTTCCTTTCCTCAGTTCGCATCAATTTCTTGTTTTATGGTGGTCCAATCATGACAGTTTGGGGAGGAGAAGTAAATGAGCCTGGCACTTTGGGGGAAGAGAATAGAAATTTGAAAGGCCCTGTACCAAGTCTAGTGCCACACTTCTGAGTTCTCTAGTTCTGTTGTGATGAGTGGTGTTTGAATATTTACAAACTGGGTTTGGGGTTACTTACTGATCCCCGAATAGTTGCAACTTATACAATGTTTAGAATCCAGTTTAACCATTTTCTTTCCTTAGTTAAAAGACAGCTTTACTTGGCCTGAAATTTTTCTGTATGTTTCTAAATCTAGGGATCTGTTTTTATCTGATTGACTTTTATTTAAAAAAAAAAAAAATATGGCCCAATTTGTATTTTCTCTATAAGCACAAAATGGCTGGCATCCAGCTGTCCTCAGTTATCCTAAGCCCCCAAAAGGGAAATCTGTAGACACACACACACACACACACACACACACACACACACACACACTGAATAGGGTCTCCCCACCCTGTCCTTCTGAATTTCCATCCTCCCATCCCTGTGAAATAGCTAAGTATCTAAGAAAGATTTAGGCAAGTTCTCAAGCAGTAGGTGTTGGGAATTCAGCCCCTTATATTCTGTCTACAAAAACTTTTGTGGGCGCCATGGTCAGGCTGGACGCTTCTTCCTACATTTGTTTGTAGGTTCCTCCCAAGTATTTGGATCATTCTGGTTTCCATTTGAATGTCTGCGGCTAAGAGCAACCATGTGAGCAAAAATAGTCCAGGGGCAAAACAACCTCAGACAGACTGCAGTGAACAGGGGACTGCAGCCTGAAATACCTGCGTTGTCATCAGTCAGTGTTAAAAGGAGGTCAGTGGATGTTTCTGGATTGGAGGCTTAAGCAGGATATGGAATCTTGGAAGGTTTTTATTCTACTGATATCCATGTGATTTAGGGGTTTTTGCTAATAGTTCTTGCTGCTAACTTTGAATGCCAGAGTAAATAATAGTGGCCAGGGAAAAAAGCTCTCTGGAGCTCATTTAAAGAAAACTAAAAGGAGATTTTTTCTGCCAACCTGGGCTTCATCTTTCAACCCACAACTGAGAGACATGGAGACAGAGACAGATATGCTATAGTCTGGTGGACAGTTTATGAAAGAGGAGTCACCATTTTCAATTTAATTTTTATGTGTTGGTTTGATTACTGATCTCATGATTGTTGTATCATTCTTTGTTTACTATGTGCTCCTCATGAATTGTCATGCTGTTCCCTCCAACAATACTTTGAAGTAAGTATTATCACTAACCCCAATTTACAGATGGAGAAATTGATGCACAAACAGTAAGTGATTTGCTTGCCAGAAAGTGAGGGTGAGGAAGATGGGTCTGAACTCAGGAATGCTGGTTCCAAGCACTATACCTTGTAGTAACCCAATATTTTTATCATCCCAGCCTTTGTTTCTTCACCTCCTTTCACGTTTTCCCTTTGAAAAAACCTGGGATCTAGATTAGAGGGTGGTAAGAGATCACTCATGGACCTGGCTGATCAGAGTAAAGTTTGTGGGATCCTGGAAGACAGTCAGTTGCTCCAGTTAACACTGCCACTAGTTAACACAGTTAATCAGGAATTGATTCTATCCCAATTTGTACAGCTAGCTTGTTCTTTCTAAGAAATATTTCCCTTTAATGTTTTTTAATTCATAAAAAAATTCCTGGAATTTAGAGAGACACTCTGTTCTAAGGAACTGAAAAATCTTGTTTGACACTTTGTTTTCTGGTATAGTGAGTAAAAATTGGGTACCTGTTAGAACTTAGAAATGCCCTGCAGGTTAGATCACAGGATAAAGGTGTGTGGAGAGGGAGGGAGTGTAATTCAGCATAGTGATGATGATTATAGGCTGTGACATCACTAACCAGGTCAAAATCTTGGCTTTCAAAATGATTTTTGCCTTGCGCAAGTCAAAAAAAACATCCTTTTCATGCCTCAGTTTTCTCATCTGAAAAATGGGAATAAGAATACAGTCTACATCATGGAGTTGCTATGAGTTTCATATTGAGCATTTTAAGCATTAAAAATCGTATTTTGTATCAGAAAGTGCTCAATAAACAAATATTAGATATTTTCACTCATCCTTAAATATTCCCACCTAAAATTAACTTGTGCAATTTGTGTGTACTTTCCAAACAGAATATCCTAGAGTTTTGTTCATCAGTGTTATACAATTGTGTAAATTCCAGGCATTGAACTTCACATGCAGTTGATATCACCTTCCTGCAATCCAGCAGGTTGGAAATCTAAGTGTCATCTTCAGCATTTCTCTCACTCCATACATAAAATTTGTCACTCAAACTTATAGATCATCTTCCATTATGACTCTGAAGTTGCCTGCTTTCTATTCCCCAAATTAGAACTACTTGGCACCAAGTGCATATAAGTTCCCCAAACCCCCATCTTCCATCCCCACCTGGACCCGCCCCACACTCACAGCCTCCCTTGCATTATTCAATAGAAGGTACCTTTTCCCCATCAGTTGCATTTTGGAGTCTCTCAGATACCTTAACTCCAGGCATAAACTGGTTTCTGTGACTCTTTCATTTCTAAGTTAGTTCTTATATTCTACCTACACTTGGGGACCTTGAATCTTTAAATTATCCTCCACTTCCAGATCTATCCCTGATCAGTATATTAACTTTAAATTTCCTTTGCTCCTCACTCAAAGCTTTGGGCCAGTCCCAACTTTGAGAACCAGCCTTGCCAAGCTGGGGATGTTCAACATTTTCAATCAGATTAATGCTTTTCACACTTGGGATCTCACTAAAACAAGAGATTCTATCTTAGTAGGTCTGGGGTGGAGCCTGAAATTCTATATTTCTCACAAACTCCCAGATGATACAGAAGCTGCTGTGAGTAGCAAGGCTGTAGATCTCCTAAAGAATCTCTTAACTCTTCCTTCTGCTTTCCATCCTTGTTTCTCCAAGTGTTCCTACTGCCAGAGCTGTGCCCTCAGACCGTCCTGCTTATTTATCTGCAATGGCTTCCCACAGCTTATAGGAAAAAAGACAAAACCCACACATGTTTGTGGAACATTCAAGGCACCTACTTGAAATCCTATTAAATATTCAAAGACCAGCTAAATAATAATAACTCCTTGTTCCCAAATCTCCTCCACTCCATTTCTGGTCGGCCTTAATCATTCCTTTCCATGCCAGTTCCTAGTTTGCACCTCTGATAAGCCCTTTCATTCTTTTACATTCATGGATAGGAGGAGTTTGTTCTTCCCTGTACTCTGAAGAGCTCCTTGAGGGTCCCCTTCGTAATCCTAGTCTAAGCACAGAGCTAAGATACTAAGTGCCTTGTCACATGAATTGTGCTAGATTCTGAGTAACCAGGGCATGGCTACGGTGGATGAGCCAGCAGAATGACTGTGATGGATGCTTTCTCTGTAAAAATTTTTTTGGGGGAGTTATAAATAATAGAGTTATGCATACCAGATTCAGAACTGAGAGGACAAAGGAAATAAGCCTCAACATTGAGAATTCTAAACACAAATTGAAGTTTACTATTAACATTCCTCTTGTGTGGACAGCTACTGCTTGAAAATAGTGTTTCTGTGACACCATGGATCTGACAGAAATGTACCGTTATTGTCTGGGTATTAGTGTTGGAGGGTTGATAGGATCTCACTGATTCTATCTTCTTGGCTCTATGATGATGCTTACCCATGATTTTGAATTCCTTTCATTTTTTGTGTTTGATGTAGTCCTTGGAACGCAGTGTGCAATGATTCACCACTTTAAGGGTGTATTTGGATCTACATTTTCCCATTACAATCTGATTAAATTGCTTATTTAATTATGCTTATATAACTTAAATTTTTATTTAAATATCACTTATTTGAATGCTAATATCAGTGGCCAACTTTAAAAAATGTGCCTAATTATTATAATTTTCCTGAATCACAGCATTATTTATTGGTTCAGACTCATTCTCTATGGGAAATTTCTAATGTCAGCAGCCAAAACCTACTTTAAGAAATCAGGTTCAAATAAATTTGCCATTCTCAAGGTTTTTTGAATACATTCACAGAAAACTGGGAAGAGTCCTACAATTCAGGACTTGCATGGGGGTTGTCGTGGCAGTAGGCACAAGCATGGATCCCAAGATCTTGTTTTAATATCTGGTTGAGCCACCAAATAGTGTGTGGTTTAACACTGTCCACTGTATCTCCCTGGAACTCAGTTTCCTCAGTTACAGTAGAATAGAGCTGGAAAAAAAATTATTCATTTGGATGTATGTATTAAGAATCTACCACATGCTAGACCATGGGATATATTTGCAAACAAGGTAGACATGTCCCCTGTCCTCAAGTTACTCCTAAAACACATATGTGTTCAAGGTAGATGTGAGGTAGCATGAGACAGTAGCTTATGAACTAAGGAGATGGGAGTTTCCCAGATTCCTGAGCTGTGTTCGTAACATTAAACTTTCTGACACTATGTAAACTCAGCAATATTTGTCTCATTCTATGCTTTAGGGTCTCTGTCTGTGCATAAATGCAACTCTTCTCCTTGTTTCATCTTTTCTTGGTTATCTTTTGAGACTTACCTAAGGAAATACTTACTTCACATGGGGTGTCTGGGGCACGAGCTCTCCTCTGCATATCCATTGCTCTCGTCCTTGAATTTTATCTTAACACCCTATTACAGTACTATTTACTCATCTGCCATCCCACTAGATATTAACTGTTGAAACAGGATTGTTTTTTAAATCTGTTATACTTAAAACTACTGAATAGTGAACAAAATACACATGAATTAGTTAATAAACTAACTAATGAAGGTCAATAATTAATTAATTATTAATGCTTATCAATGTCAGTACTTAATATTTCCTAGGTCCCTGTTAACAGAGTTCAAATTATTCTATAGTAATATGGTCAGTAACACTCATTTAGTTATATAAGGTAGAATTTTACAGCAGAAGTGTCCCTACTTTGTAACAAAAGTTCAAATATGATGAGTTTCAGTTTGACAATCCATTTTTATTTCATCCATGCAGCCTTCCTTGAACCTCCCAAAGCATCTCTGACTTTGGACTCAGAGCCCTGGGTGAATCTCTTATTTGACCTGTCTCTCATCCTGCTTTGATGTTCTTTCCTTTAATTTATGTATGCTTTTTACCAATGTTTTTGTGACGCACCCCCTCCAAAAAAAAAAAAATAGTATAGTTTAGTGGATCTCTAAGAAATTCACAGCATCCATCCATAAAGAGCTAATTGGTCAATTGGCTGGGTGTAGCCAATTGAGTGGGCAATATACCAACTTGTGGTATGTAATTAATGAACTTTTGGGAAAGAATGGACACTTAGGTTTTCTGCAGTTGAGAGAACCATTTGCCAGTTACTGCTTTATTTGTTAAATATTCACATATCTGAGTGATCACAGAGAGGGTGGTGAGAGCTGTGTCATAGAGGAGAAATGGACTTGCTTTTTTCAACCAGGACTGCGCCAGAATCACCCGTAGGACTTTGAAGCATCCAGATGCCCAAACCTTTTCCCTAGAGAATCCACCTTGGGCGATCTGGGGTGGAGCCAAAGCATCATGGTGCTTAAAACCCTGCATAGAATGCACTGGAAAGAAGTCAGGTTTGGGAATCTCTATAGTAAAGCTCAGTGAGTTGGGAGATATTTGCCCCCAGGACTTTGTGATTCCCTCAAGAGATGTGTAAATGTTATTGCTTTTGGAAAATAACCCTGAGGGCCTCAATTGTCTAGGTTGCTGAGAATATTTTTTGATTTTAAGTGTGTTCGTATGAGCTAAATAAAGGGTTTTAATGAGCACAGAAACCATGCGTTAATTAAAATCACTATTAAGTTGAAGCAGAAATGCCAGAAGTCTCCTCACTTGTTGATTGTCGACAGACTGGCGTGGAGGGAGTTGAGCCAGTTCACATCCTATGTGTTGTCCCAATATGGGGTAAATGAGTCGATCTTTAAAAATTCTGAAACAGACATTATAAATGTATTCATGAACTTTCTCAGAAGGTCTGGAAAACAAGGAGGCTGTGTGGTCTAGAGAAAAAGGACCTTGGACCTTGGACCTACTCCCAGGGCTGCCTCTAACCACACATGTGACCTTGGGCCTATGATTTAACCTCTTGAGGTCAGTTTTCCTATCTGTAAAATGTGTGGGCTACATTAATTATTCTCTAAGAACCCCCCAACTTAGAATTCTATAATTTAATAGAATTTTCAGAGTTTCTTATTAGATACCCAATAAGATACTATTCTCTCTGCCAAAAAATAAAAATAAAAGGATACTTTGCTGTTATATTTTTCCCTGAGTCTTATCAATCAAGACTATGTTTATGTTGGTTCACTAGGGCTTCCTAATGTAGACTAAAACAGGAGTCTTGTTAACATCCCATATTTAGTTTAACCACTTGGCATTTGATTATTGACATTTAGAGAAGAAAGATAAGTCCAAATGACCTCAAATAATGGAGCATTTAGTTGAGTTGAGAAAAATTATTCTTTCTAAACTTGTTTGAAGATTAACATGCAGAGAGGTCCAAAAATTCTACCTATACAGATTGATGATTTTTTTCCAAAATGAACACATCCATATAACCAGTGCCCAAATTAATAAACAGAACATTACTGGTGCTCTGGTGAAACTTGGTCATACTCTCTTCCCGTCACTATTTCCCATCACCTCAAGGTTGAACCACTGCCATGACTTGTAACATTACAGATTTGTTCTTACTTATTTTTATGCTTATTTGTATCTCTCATTTTTGGGGTCAACATTGTGTTTTGAAATTCATTCAAATGGTAATTTATATAGGGAGATTGTTCATTCCTGGCTGTATATAATAACCTATTATATGCAAACATCACAGTTTAATGTTGATTAGTATTTGGGTCGTTTCCAGCTTGAGGCTTTTACAAATAATGCTGCTACAAACACTCTGACATATGTCTTTTGATAATATATATTCACATTTTTGTTGGTGTACTCCAAATAGCATGATTCTTGGGTTATGTTGTACAGCACACTCCTCTTTGAGTGCTTCATATGTAACTGGCCTATTGCTTGGTGCTGGGGTCCCAAATATATTCCAGTCTTTAAGGGGCCAAACCATTGCTTTTTGGATTAGAAACTCATTAAGGAACCATGGTTACATATCTGAGCTACAGATAAACTTCCTGCTTTAGCCTATTTAGGCTAATATTGAAGCACATTTTTATTCATTGAGCAAAAATCCCATAATAGCAGAGGGAGAGAGACCCCATTGTACCACGAAATATCAGCAGGCACTGCAACGTCATACTGAGTTTGAAGAATGCCCCTTTAAAAGAAAAAAATAAAAACAGGAAAGAAAGAAAAACATCATGTTCTGCTAATAGTCTCTGCGTATTCATTTAAAGTCATCTGGGGAGTATTAGGCACAGTGGGACTGTGCTTTGTTTTGCTTTGTTTTTTGTTTAAATGAGGGTTCAGGCAATGCACTGAGGACCTGGAACAAGAGCCTCCCACACACCAGTCCTTAAATTGATCCTGAGATTTGGTACATAAAAAATTTTATGGTTCTTTTCTTTCTAAGCTTTCCTGCAGGATCCATTTTTAGGCCTCTCAGAAAGTCACCTGCTCATTATTTCCACTGTTGTGGGTGGGGCAGTTTGGCTCAAAGGGCAGTTCGGATGTCTTTGTGCTACTATTATTGGAGATTTGTTTCTGCCAGAGGTCACGTCCACCTTATCAGTTAGTGGCCTGCTGGCCCTTAAATGAATGGGGCCACTTTAGACAGTGACTTCTGCTTAGATTAACAGCAGATTGTGAGAAAGTCTGCTGGTGACTAAGTCAGTGGCTTCTAGAAGGTGGAAAGTTCTTATTCATTTTCTACGGAGAGTCAGTAGGGGTCTGCAAAGGACCAAGTGAACCATAATGACTTTCCTGTGGATTTATGAAGAAGGCTCACTCCTGTCATTCATGTGGGATTTGGAGTCAGGTTCTCTGGAAGCAAACCCTGTAAACAGGGATTTCTGTGCTTCTGCTTTATTGAGGGGGTACTTTCATGAGAAAGGGGGTGACAGAAGCAGGGTAAGGCTAAGCAAGTATATCGTCTTGCCTGATCCTCTGGGAGCTCTGCAATGTGAGTTGCACCACCTAGAAGCTTGGAGGCCCAGCATTTTGTACCCCTTGTCATTCACGTCAGTCCATTGGGAAGGGCAGTAAGCAATCTCTCAGGCAAGGAGGCTCCCATTCAGCCAAGGATAATTCTTCAGACAAATACCATTAGTAGCCAACAGGCACTGGGAAATGGATACACTGGCCAGCAACAGTGACCAAAACACCAGTGGCATCCACTACACATAAATTGTGATTCCTGGAGATTGAGCACAGGGGGTGGAAATAGAGAGATTATTTCTCTCAAAACTCTAAACCTTTGGTTAGCCATATGGGGAATAACAGAAGACACTTTATGATGGCCTCTTCTGCTTGCCAGTAGGTATCTGGCCAATTTTCGTCAGACTTGTTCCTGAAACAACTTGCTCCACCCTTTCCATTTCACAAAACTCTATGCTCTTTTCTTGACTCTTAACATTTCTCACCTGTCATATCCAGCTGAAAATCCACTGTATCCCTCAGAGTCAGGCAAAATATCCCACTTCCTCTCTGAAGTACAAAGTATATCTCTCATCTTCACCTAATTTACCCCTTCTCCTTTACGGTAGTTAGCTCCTGTCACATAGTCTGGCATTTAATTACCGGTGTCGTTTGCTTTTTATATATATTGTCTTATCTTCATAAAGAGACTATAAGTTTGTCTTAGGTTGGGATTCTCCATAAGCAGGCTCTGAGGTAAAGATTTGAGTGTAAGGATGTGATTCCAGGGTACACTGGTAGAGGAATGGGGAAATGAGACAGGGAATGGGAAGCAGGAGATTTAAGGTACGTTGCAGAGAAGTTTACCATGTCAGCAACTGCAGCAGAATTCCACTGAGGACGTCTGGGAGAAACTGCAGAGCACACCTCAGAATTGTTCCACCCAAGTGGTGAGGAAATGGAGTGTTTATGCTCCAATTCTTGTCCATCATTAGTGGGACATCATGTAGGACAGCCCACTCCCTGGCACTTCTGGCATATATAGACCAAACATGCTCCTTCTACCAGAGAGATAGGTGCTTGCAGTAAGAAACCTTCAGGTCATATGAAAACTGTGAAAGCTACAGAGATAAGGGTGCATCTGACTTGAGCTTCTCTGGAAGACGAGTGTCTATATGCATCTGAATCCTGCATTCCAGCTTGTAGGGTAAATAATAGTAATAGCTTTATTGGTTCCATTGATCTCTTGGTTGCTGATAACTAAGAAGTAGTATAAATGGGCATGTTAACGACATATTTACATTAGAGGTCTTGTAAAATTTGAGGAGCCTAAGGCAATATTCAGCAGATATTCCTAAAACTAAATTTTACTGAGATTAAATGTTACCATATTTGTGCTACACATATTGATAAAAATTATTGTGGATACCAGATGGTATTAAGAAGTTCCATGAATTTGATGGGTCTATGTTGTGGACTGTATGCTCAAACACACTGTTTTGTTTTTTTCAGAGAGATATTAGAATTCTATTCAGTTTAGAACACCTACCACAAAGGCAGATTCCTAAATTCAACCTCTGGTTGTCATGTCACACATTCACAGTTCTTATACTTTTTTTCTTCCTCTAAGAAAGTATTTGATAGAATTTTCTATTCTGTCTCTAAGCTTGCCATATTCCTATCAAGTAGTTTGGCTCCAAGAGAAGGTATAATGTTGGGCTTCAAGTGTACCTATTTTATAATGGGAAATATCACAGTTCGAGTTCAGTATGTGACCTTGCCTCCTTTTGTATATTTCCCACACTTCCATGCATTCAACAAATGTTTTTCAAGTGCCTGCTATAAGCCAGTTAGTTCTGGATGCTTGAGGAATATTACGGAATGAGCAACTCTCTGCCCTCAGTGGGCTTCCACTTTAACTAGGGAGATAATGTCATTCAATAAACAAAATAAATGAAAAATGAGTATAGTACATTAGAAGGTGCTGTGCTATGGGGGAAAAAAATAGGGCAGGACAAGAAGGAGAAGGAATGTAGGGGGAAAGAGGCTGAATAATAATTTTAAATAAGGCGGTCATTCTAGGCAACTTTGAGAGGGTAATATCTTAAGAAGTGAAGGAAGGAAGGTTTTTCTATCGCCCGCCCCACCCCATCAGCCGGATGCTACATTATATCCTTTTCTTTGCAATATTCTATTCCTTTTCTTTTATGAGAAGCCTAGTTTCTGAAATTTTCTGAAACTAATCACCAAACTTCCCTTCTCTAAGTGGGTATTACCAGTTTTCTTTCCCGTGCAATCATTCTGACTCTCCTGACTTTCTTCTGGCTTTTTCCAATGTGACCATCACCTTGCCCATCACAGAAGCAAAGCCAAGCCCTGGCACTCTATATTTCCCCAATCCAGAATCAGTCTTATTACCACTTTTGACATGCTTAGTTGTATTCCTTTGGATATTTTCTTTTGTGTTGCTTGGACTATTTCCTTCAGGAGTACAATTTCTTCTTACTCATTTTCTATTCTCTGCTGTCTTCTCCCTGCAAAAAAAAAAAAAAAAAAAGGTACCACAGTGGTAAAAAACAAAATTTAAAACATTTCAAGTTTATATATGTTACTGTTCCTCCAAAGAACATTTCTAAAATATAACCACAGCTTGTTCTCATGCTTTTTTTTGTTGTTTTGTTTTAGTTTTTAATGAGTGTAAGCAATGCAAAGATTTTATTTCTCTAGAATACTCCAAATGGAATGCCTTTTCCCACCTAATCATGCTCTTTCAGGCTGCGACGAGATACTGCAGATATTTGTTTCTTCTTGTGGGATCTCTGCCCAGGATATTTCTTTATTCAGTCTTGTTGTATTTATCCTGTTCTGACTTTGACAGATATGCTGTACATTTATAGATAATACGGTATTCATTATTTAACAACCCCAAAATGAGGAAGTTTCTCTCAATCCATATAGAGTTATTTTGCTTTTGACAATATGCTAAGTGAAATTCCACTTTTGCCCCTGGTTTCCAGACATACTGCATTTGCAATTCATTGGAGCTTTACTTTTTTGATTTAAGTTAAATACAAGTTAATTTATTTGTTTTAAGACCGCAAAGAAAGTTGTGTTATAGGTATTTTTTGTAAAGAATGCATATAAACCAGATCTGGACAAACGAATTCCTATATGAAATGTACAAGAATGATTCACACATAGCAAATTTATACTGTCTACAAATAATTTTTTAAAAAATTAATATCCAACTTCTATTTGGGCAAGTTTTAAAATTTTTCTTCTTGTAATTTGATTTCTAATCAGCTAGCCAGAGACTAAGATGAGACCACCAATATGCATTTTCCCATTTTTGACGTATTTATGAGCAATACATTTATTTTACACAATAAATTATCCAAAATGTATAGCTCTGACATATTTTCTTGATATGTTCTTTTATTCTTTAATTGTCCAGTGGAAGTTTTGATCTGGTCCGGTGGGTATCCATACCTTGCCAGTACAAAGGAGTGGAGTTTGGCCACTGAGGTGACCCAAACCACACGAAGAATGTACATTAACACAAAAACCTCGAACTAGACATATCCACTTGGCAGGATGCTGATTCCAACTTAGACTCTGTGAAATATTGGATATACCAGTTTAATTTACTTGAGCTGACTCTTCCCTTGGGACTCCCAGCACAGTTGGAAGGATTAACAAAAGAAACAATAAAGCTTTTTTGTTGTTATTTGGCCTTGAAAGCAGAAAACATTGAGAGGTTTTTTTCTCCTTTTTCTTTCATACAGAAAGATCCATGAAATATATTCCATAAACTCATTTCCTGTTACCCACCCTACCCCCAGCAAGAAATTCAGGGGAAACAAGAAAGGCCTATCCCATTTTAAATCACCTGATGTTGATTCTTTTTTGTTGTATCAAAATTGGTGGGTTTTTTTGTCTCTCTGTTCTGGAAGCATGGACTCGTCAAGTAGCCATTAACTGATGTTATACAGTTACATTTTTTATCTACAATGGGATGTGGACTAGAGAAGCACTTGGGGCAACTCCAAAGGTTTATTTGCTTAATTTAAATCAGGTAAACTACTAAGATTTTGAGTATGGAATTGCTCTAAATTTGAGCCTCTAAGGTTTATAACATTAACATTATAGGAGCTTCTTTTTCTTTGGCTGCATTGAAAAAATTGTGAGTTCAAACAAATGCAGAGAAATGTGAACTGCTAAGATTATAGCAATTATTATTCCATCAAAAGTATCCTGACATCTATGGTTGCATCTGCTACCTGTTTCCTGAGCACTTGTATTTTAGTAGACAGAATTTAAGAAATTGATCAATAGGTAAGTGTCTCTCGGCCTATGAGCTTCCCCATTGGCCAAAAAATGGAAAATTCTTAAACTCCCCCAGAGCTTGTCTTCATTTGTGAAATGGAAACAGCATAATTTGATCTGGTCGCTAAAGCAATGATTAAACAAAACAGAAACTTTTGTTTAAGGTTACTGTACAAAGAATCTCTGTAAGTAAAATGTCTTTATTGGCAGAGCTATGTCGAGGATAAAGAAAGGCATCATGAGGCTGAGAAGTCTGAAGTCCTTGGTTCAAATGCTAGATCCATTGCATCACTCATTGGTTTCAATCACTTGAGCAAGTTCCTTATTATCTCAGGACTTCCATCTCCTTGATTGTGCACTGAAAAGACTAAAATTTTTATCTCACAGTTTTAAGAATCAGGTCAAAAAAAGATGAATGAAAGCAGGTTGTGAAAGTCAGTGAGCTCAATTACATAAATTACTGCTGCCATGGTTGTTGTTAGCATTATTATTATTGCTGAGAAATAAAATACTGAAATCACCCTGGGCCTAGAGGTTGGGGAGACACTTAACATCCATCTGAAAAGAACACGAAAATGGTGTTCAGAAAAGACATAATTACATTTGCATAAACACCTCTTTAAATATTTCCCTTGAAATGTCCATTTCCTAGTTGTTCATCTTTTGTATAACTTTATTGAATGTTTGTAGTTATTAAATGAATAAGTGGATGAATGAATTCTACATGCTGCTTAAGTACTTTCACTCTGTTATTTTGATCAGTGTTTTGCCTATGTTTTTGGAACCTGTATGCATTTTACTTATATAAAATATGTGGCTCAATGGTACACCCAGTAGATAAAATTAAAAAGACAAACACTATCAAGTATTGATGAAGATGTTGAGCTACCAAAACTCTGACACAGTACTGGTGGAATATAAAGTGACTCAAATACTTTGGGAATTGTTTGGGGAATGTCTGCTGTAGCTAAATGTGCATTCACTAGGAACTAGTAATTCTACCATTAGAAATAAATATCCCCTCAGAAATGCATATACCCAGGGTGTCAAAAAAATGTATACACATGACTTGTATTCATCTTTTGTTATCGGCATATATTGAGTATTGCAATTTGAATACAGTTTTTTCCTTTCTTGAAATGTGTTTACATTTTTTTCGCACCCTCTGTATATGCATACCCTACAGGAATGTTCATAGAGGCTTTATTCACAATAGCCCAAAACCTGCGACTACACTGATGCTCTTCAATAGTTTCACAGATAAATAAATTGTTGTATATTCACACAATGGAAAGGTATGTTATGGTGAGACTTAATGAACTACAACTATACACAACATTGGTGAATTACATAAACATGTTGAGCAGAAATACCAATCACAAGTGTATGTAACATATCATCCATTTGCATAAAGTACAAAAGCAGAAAAAACAAATCCATGGTGTCAGAAGTCAAGACAATGGTTACTCTAGGGGTCATGGGCTGTGGTACTGACCAGGAGCCATCACAAATATGTTTTTCAAGGTTCTGGCAATGCTCTGTGTCTACATGTGGGTATCAGTTACAATGGTGAGCTCAGTGTGTCAGAGTTTGCTGAGCTGCACACTTATATGATATATGGCTTGCACTGGAGCCTTGGTCTCCCTACTGTAAGTGACTCTTACTAATTAACTAGTTTGGTGAGATGTTTTGAACAACAACAACAACAAAAATGTGTTCTTTGTTTTCAACATTAGATTGAGGTTTAAGTGACTTGTTGCTAAAGGGACTACTCTTAACCTTTTTGTATTCAGGCCCAACTGGAGTTAGAAGCCGCTATATAAGTAGTGACTCGTCATCCAAACTTCAGAGATATGTCAGGCCAAATACCTGATATAACTCGGTGAGATGACTAAAGACCAGTTCTCCAGCCATGCAGGGCCACCCATGTTCCAGTCACAAGCAAGTGCTCTGGGGAAAGGACCCAGAATGGACATTATTGCTCAGGTGCTTATGTGGGGGGAAGAGCTGAGGTGGAGCCAGCCTCTGGGCCAAGTCTTCCAGGAACATGCATGATGGAATTCCTTGATACATATCCTTATGACACCACAATGGACTCTGCCACCTCCAAAATGAAAACAGATGGAAGCATCATGCTGTCTTGTGGTCCAAAGCAGAGTGAGATGCACCAGTGCCTCATTCTGACTCCAAGGTGGAAAGTAAGAGGCAGAGATGACTCTACCACTGCACTGACATCGACTCTGGAACTACAGTACCTGACTGGTGGCTAGGGTATGTTATTTCCGTGGGGAAACATCTGCCCCACAAGGCCACACTCATCCCTTAAACTCTGGGCACTGTTCCAGCAAACTCTACCTGGAGACTGCCTGCCTATAAGCAGCTAATGCCTGTACTTCTGAGCTCAGGAGCTCAGTGGCAGGGTCAGCTGGCAACACGGCCCATGCAGCTCCTCACACAAAGAGCTCTCAAGTAACCAGGTTGACCTGGAACCTGTTTCTGCCACTTGGTAATTTTGCTCAAGTCCTTTCTGAATCTTAAATGGCCTGTTAATTTGATCTCTGTGTATAAAAAAAAAATGCAAGAAAAGCTGGAAGACAGTTTGTTCTCACAAAACATTTTACAAAGCGCTATTTTTATCCAAAGACATGAGGGACAGTCATTCTGAGCTGTTTCATTTGCTGGTGGCTAAAATCAGATTCTCACTGTAAAAGCAAAGAACTGAGGAACTTTAGAATTATTTGAATCCTTAGAGACCATCCTCATCAACACCAGTGTTTCATAGGTGAGGGAACTAAGACTAAGCAGGTTGCTGGTTCTTTCACTGGCTCTATTACTACGAACCTCAGATAATGCCTGTCATTCTTGTTTTTCCTTCCTATCCGTCTTTCCCTTTCTGGCTCCCTTATGTATTTCCCTCATCATTCTCCACTCTGGTATCCAAAAGAACACACATTTGAAAGAGTGTAACTTAAATGTGGAGGGTGTACGTATAATTTTCTTCTATCATGTCTTTTAATCAGCATCTCTTTCAACTCATTCTAACCCCATTTAGCTTATCATCTCATTCTGTTAATTTGGACACTTTTAACATGGCTTTATCATTTTCAAGAAGCACAAAGATTTCAATAGCCAGTGAAATCTTTGGAGGATATCACAGCTGAAATATTTGGCTTTTCGGTTCAGCAATAAAACAACACAGAAAGTACCCAAATCGGCAGAATAGGTCCAAGTTGCAAAATTATACCATTATTCAAATTACAATATTGATAGTCGGATTCTTTTTCTCTTAGAAAAAATGTTTCTGACAATAGTTTGCAATGGAAGCACAGTCCCTTATGTGTAACAGAGGCCACAACATACGAAAACTGATAAATTACCACTCGATTTGGGATATCTTTTGCTATTAATTGTCCAGTGACCAGCTGGTAGCTTTAAGCTAAGTTACTTTGGAAAGTATTCCCAGGCATGATTTTAGCCAGGAAATCCTTCTACAATTTGTAAATATTTCTGGAGGGCAAAAAGTGGAAGTGGGAATAAATTGAATTTAAAGACACAATTAAACAATTGTACGTTGGGTGTGTGTCTGTGTGTGTCAAACTTAAATGTAGCTTGCTTGGATCCACGCAGCATGTAAGAGGAAGCCTTCTGAATTTCAGAACTGACCAGAGGCAGAATGAAATCTAAATCTGGCATGTTACTTGCAACAGTGTCTCCATCTGATGAGTTTGCAAATCTCCAGTGGAAAAAAAAAAAAAAAATCCCTCTATGATATCCATTCATATAGCTTCAGGGTATCGTGTCCATAATTGTTTGACCTTCATGAATAAGGGGGTGGTTTTAATTCTTTGCAAAGTTGTAGTTTGTGCAGCTGTGAATACTCCTTCAATATTTTGGGAAAAGGTACTGAGCATATTTAAAATAACACAAGATTCTTATTCACTTTCTTTGTATACCAAATTTAGTGGTTTCCTAAAGGGCTATATGAAGATACATGAAATTTCTCCTCATGGGCTAAAAAACTGGTGCTCCTTCAATATGATACTCTTTACATATTCAATCAATTTGTGGAGGCAGGGAGAAACTTTTTTCAATTAATAAAATACTATTTTCATTTTCCTTTATGTTTAAAATGAGAAATTCATAAATATATATGTTTTTCTGAACTGAACAACTTAATAGGAGGCATATAAGAAAACCATTTACATTTAGAAAACAAATTACTAATTCCAGGGGAACAGCATTTTGCCATGTGTCATACAGTTTTAGAATTTCTGCTTACTTTAAGTCTATTCCTTGTGACACTCATATTCTAGAGATTGTACCATGAACCCTACACTTAAATTAGGCAAGAACCTTCACCGAGCTAAGGCATGCAAGAAAGAGGTACTTTAAAAGTTTCCACTGAGGGCATTCTCTCCTTTGGGGGATAAGAGAAATTTCACATGTTAGCAGTTATGGAAGGACTCTCAAGTTAAAATCCAAGTGATTTCATAGATGTAATTCATCACTGTGATAACTTAATATCACTCATGGATTGTTAATCAGGGCAGCTGGCCAGGTCCCTGACCTTTAACCTGGGTTGGTGTTTTCACAAAAGAGACATATTAAATATAATGAGGCTTGGCTCTTGCCTAGCAAGTCCTTTCTTTCATCGTCCTTCGTACTAGGAAGAGTATCTGGCTTCAAAGACTTAATTTTTCCAAATCCCTCTAGCTGATGCTTTCAGTGCTCCTCCCATATCCTTGGCCTTTATTTGCCTGAATCCCAACTGCTAGAGACTTCACTTTTGCCTGAGGACTTGCTTTAGCCCCTGAAGCCTGATTTGCCCATGCAAGAAGCAGACTAGAAGTGCGGGGAAATGAATGTTCCACTTCAACCATCGGCCAACCAATGACTGATGAGGGTCATGTCCAATACTCCAACTCTTGCTGCCTTTGGGAAAGATAACCCCAAAGCAAGTGTTCTAAACTGCCTCCCAGAGTTCCCCAATGAAGATTGAGCACCATTTGTCTACGATGATAACTTGCTTGATCAAGCATCCTTATTGGCTGCCTTCTACTGCCAGTCTCACTGCTCCCCCACTGCTCTACCAGTATTTCCTAAAAATCACCTCCTAAGCAATTTATTTTTAAAACTTTGTCTCTGGGTCTATATCTGGGGGAATTATGGAGAATTCTTTTTTTTTTTAAATTTAATTTTATTAAATTTATTGGGGTGACAATTGTTAGTAAAATTACATAGATTTCAGGTGTACAATTCTGTATTACATCATCTGTAAATCCCATTGTTGAATATATGGTGATGGAAGAAGGAGAATTCTTAATAAACACATCTTCAGCCTGACTATTCCCCTCTAAAAAATAATTAAATAAGCCATCTTTCACCCCCAAATATTCAGGGGCTAAGTCTCCACTTTTTCTGGGTTTTTTTTTGGGACATATCATTACCTTGGAAAATCTGCTAGAGCACATGTATAGAATTACACTCAGCTCACTTGCATCATGCTTAATGAGCGCTTGCTTTGGACCGAAATTCTGTCAGCAGGCAGCTGAGACCTGGATCAACAATCCACAAGAGCTGTGTGGCTCAGCAGCTCTGAGGAATGAAGTTGAATCTTGAAATTAAAATGTAGCAGAGACAATTTCTGAATCCAGCTTTTCAGATAATTGGCATGAGTAAAATAAAAATAACATGTATCTTCCATCTTCTTTCTTTTTTCCTCAAAGTGATATAAGGGCAAGTTTAATGAATTTACAGGGGCCTGAGGCAATGTTCACCTACATCAAAATCACTTGTGAAGCTTTATTAAAAGACATGTTTCTAAATTCCATCTTGAGTCTACAGAATTGGAACTTCTGGAATTGAGAAATTCATTGTTACAATCCCCACAAAATAATTTCTATACACTCTCAATTTCCATTGGCTTGGTGCTGGATAGATTTTTTTCCCCCCACTTTTCCTTTCTTCTAATCTCATAGTTAAGTTGAATCAGATTGCCCCATTCTTTTGACAATCTAGAGGAAACATATTTTCATGTACACCCTGTAGAACACTATTGACTTAAGCCTAGGCTTAACAGAAAATAATAAGCTTCATAAGGTGCCCAAATTCCTATAATAAAAATGAAACAATAAACGCATAGAAATATGAGGAAGAAATTACACCCATTAAATGCCTCTAGCCCGATGAGTGATAGGATGGATGGCTGCCTATTCAAGCTGGAAATTTTACACATGATCGAAGCTTTATTTAGTCTAATGGAATGTGCTTCCTGAATTTGCCTCTGACTAAGCCAGAGCACAATAGCGAGTATTATGTAATTGGCCTGAGCTCATTCCCATCTCTAAGTCATTGTGATTCAATCTTGACTGCCTCTTTTTCTCAGGAAGTCCATCACCTTGCTGTTCCTCTTTGCTTAAGAACTTCATTCAGAATGTTAAAGAAACAGACTTAACAATCTTTATGTATCGTGGGTTCCTCTTCCAGTCTCTCTACAAACTTTTGAAATCATTGGGAAGATCTAGCCTCATTCTACAGTTTAGGAAACACAAGTTCAGTGACTTATGGAAACAAAATTAATAGCAAATGCTACTAGTGGCCAAGATTACTGAACCAGTGTCAATGCCACATGGGTGGACTAATGCCAGGCTTATTGCACCAGCAAAGCAGAGATGACCCCAAAATGTTTTTGTTTTCTTTGTGTGTTTTTTTTGAAAAATTTAATATTTGCAGTTTCCAAGAATTATATTGAAGTTTCAGAACACTCATACGTGTCCTTATATTTATTTGTCTTTATTTCAACATATATTAAGCGAGGTAGGGATACACCAAAATCTAATTGGAACTTGTGGCTTCTGAATATTCTTAATCTAAACCTTTCCTGTCTTCATATCTTGCTTAGCCACTAACCATAAACCCAGAAATGATTGAATCAGAAAAATAATATCAACATGCTCATGTATCTTGGGAATAATTTTGTCATTCCTACTAGTCACCCTGGGTTTGTTCAAATTGATGCTCAAATCTCAAATTGTTTTGAGAATTTGAATTCAGTACTTAGAGGACTTTGATATCAGGTAAAATGTACTCCATTCCCAGGCAGGCTCTCAAAGGTGAAAAATTTCTAATGTAGTTGTTAAAGTTATGAGTGTCCAGAGGGGTTGTGAAGTGACCCATCTACTATAGCTCTTCAGACTTCCCAGGAAAGTGGCAGATTGCCCTTCCTTCAAAAGATTTCAAATACTCATGTTAGGTCTTGCCTTCCTAAGACATCTCTTTACATAGCATATCTCTGGATCTATCCCTATGACAAGGAGATATTTGGCCCTTAAAAATCAATGGAAGAAAATCCTATGCTTCTCTCAACTCATCTCCCTCAGAGATTCAGTGTAGGCTAATTCTGGACCACTGACCTGACTATGAATTCTGGGAAGTGTGCAGTTATCCGATAGTAATCTAGAACTTATATCGACCTGTGAAAGATATAGTTTATAATAATTTAAACCACATTTCAAGCTTTCCCTCTCTGGAGTTCAGAGTGAAAGCAGAATATCACCAAGCAATATCAGTGATAGAAACATTAGATGCTGGTCTGGATCCCCAGCAAAACAATCCCAAACCCCTAAATCTTGCTGACAACATTTCGTGCATTGATGACATTGTGGAGGATGGTCCAGGTTTACTTCCATCTATTCCCCACTGTGGTCCTGGACTTCTTCCACTTGGTTGTCACGTTGGTAAGTCCAGGGTAGGGGAAGGCAGATTCCTCCTCTGACTGGCATGACTGATATCATAGCAATCAGGTCCCTGACACAGAAGTCTTGACAACTTAGTTTGGTATAAATCTTTTAATATAGCCACTCACATTTAACTCATGTTTCTATTACTTACAGTCACCTCTTTGGGAATGTAGCCAGTTTCTCTTGGAGTCAGTGCTAAAGATTATGTAAGTAAAAATATACAATTGGGCACATCAAACAATTCCTTGCTGACTAAAATCCCTTGACTAATCTCAGTCTCTCCTGAATCTAATGTAAGCTCTAGGATAGCAAAGATGGGGAAGGGTACCAACTGACTGAAAAAACCCATTCACCAAAACAAACAATTTGCTGAAAGCCAATTTGGCTGCAATTTGTATATTAACATTGAACATTCAAGAAATATCTAGGGCTCTCCACATGAGAAAACTATTTTTATTTTATCTGGTATCATCTGTGAATCACTACTAAATCAAAGCAATTTAATTATACTTTTTAATTTTTACAAAGTATAAATTATACCACCACTGCCTTTTTTACTTCTAATTCTCCACTGTGGTTCTGTTCTCTATATCATAAAAAGAAATAAAGAGGAAGTAATTAATTGATTAAGTAAGTAAATAAGCCAGTAAGAAAGTAAGTAAGTAAATAAACAAATCCTTTCAAAGAGTGGTAAGGAAAAGGAAGTATTCCAAAGTAAAGAAGCAATGAGATAATACAATAAATATCATACACACACACCAGCTTAAATCCAATTCGCGGACTTTCTACATATCTTTAATAGATGACAGCAAAGCTCAGTTGAATACAAATTTATTTAGTATTTTGTATTTTAGATTCAAGAACTCTTCTCATTCACCATTTTATATGTAAATGGGAAGTTGCATTAGTCAGTATTGCTGAGGTAACCAATGATCCCCATATCTCGGTGGCTTACAACTACAATCCTTTATGCCTTGCTCACGTTTGTTTTCAACTAATTTGATGTTACTCCATGTATCTTCTCAATCTGGGACCGAAGCTGAAGGAGAAGCCTTCTTTGGGCCATGCCATTCTGATGGGAGAAGAAAGAGAATGCATGACCAACCATGCAGTGGCTCCTAATGCTTCTGTTTAGAAATTATGACAGTTTATATTCCATTGAATAAAGCAAGTCGCATGACTTAGACAATATGGGGGGGGGGTACAGGAAGAAAGTATATTTAGCTTTGTAAGAAGCTGTCAAACTGTCTTCCAAATTCTTTATAGCACTTTGCATTAACATCATCAATAAATGAGAATTCCTGTTGCTCCACAATCTTGCCAGTAATTGATATTGTGATTTTTAATTTTTTTATTTTATTTTACCCATGCAAATAAGTGTATAGTGGCATCTCATTGTTATTTTTATTTGCATTTCTCAGGTCATTTTTATAATCAATCTGCCACATTCTTCATAACAATTGTAATGAAAAGTAATTTTTAATGAATTCATAATTTGAATTAATGGTTTTTCTGCAAAATAGTTTTTCAATAGGCTTTCAGAGAGTGAGATATTCATCATCTGTTGACTAATTGAATTTTAGAGACATCTAAGGCCATAGGGGTCATATTTAGTTTGTTTATTTCATATTCTCAGCACCTGCCACATATTAGGTGCTCAGTAAATATTTCTACTATCAATAAATTAATAAGTTTAAATTCGTCCCTACTCATCTCACAGAGAAGCCATCTGAGATCGAAAGTGGCTTTTTTTTTTTGTCAAAAGAATTTTATTCTGGATTCTCAACTGAAAAGTATCCTTATCTGGTCCTTATTCTCTCCATGAAGACAATCAAGACTCCTTTCTTTAATGCCAGCTCTGTGATATTTTGGGAAAAAAATATTTAAAAAATCAAAATATCAATTAATGTGTCAAAAGACCCAGGATGACATAGAAATACTTAGGAATACTGTTTTGTTTCTTAGGGTTTTTCCTCCTACTCCTGCCCTCCCTTTTCTCAACCTTGGATGGCAACACCTGGGAAAATTGAAAAGTACAAAAAATGTTTACCCATTTTCTACCTTCTTTTAGCACTCTTTATCTGCTATAAACAGCAATGACTTACAGTAATATATAGATATATTTCTGGAAATCTACATGAGAAGTTAGAAAATCTGGAGAAGGGAACTGGGTAGCTAGAAACAGGAGAGAGAGATCTTTAGTTTTCAAGTATAATATTTGGTGTCTTTTCTGGTTTTTATCTGCATGAATAAAAAAGACACATACCTCACCTGTATTTTCATGCTTTCCTACTTGTTCAAGCCTGGAAAATACATGCTTGTGTGTGAAGTTCATTTTACCATTGTATCCACATGTACAACTGACTTTAACGTTTTTATTGAAGTGAATCATTAATTTGTCCAGGAAACTCTATTGAACTTGATTGAGAAATCATTTATTTTTCAATCACCTATTTCAAAAATTTCCCATTTTTAACTGAAGGTTTGGACCTACTTGGCCTAATTTCATTGCATGGTCCATACAAATAGAGGCACTTTTTAAAAAACAAATAAATATTGATAACAATAACAATAACAAAAGAGTTTGTTAAGATTGACTTTCTGGGGACACAAAATATTTGGGTTAATTCTTCTCTGTGCAAATAATATGTTAATTTTTTATAATCAAATTGGTTAGGGTTCTAAAGCTATGGAATTCTGGGGAAACAGAAGCACCAAGCCATGCCAGGGCCCTGGTCTTCATGAAGAATCCAGGGAAGCTTTCTTGTCTTCCCCTCACCAGCCCCGGGTCAAAGGACAAGACTCAGGCACTGCATGTCAGTTTCTTAGTTTAAAAATCAAAACAAGAGTACCTGTTTCATTTCTTTCTCAATGGGATAAAATTGGAATCAAAAATTGACCTGTGAGACAGGTACCAATTGGAGAAATATTTTATTTAATTTTTACTGTGGCAAAACAAGTCACGTGAGGGGAAAAGGGAATTTTCCATGCTTTATTGATAACTGAGTGTATAAACAGTATGTTTAATTTGATGGTGTCGTGCGGGAGACCCTGCTTGCTGCGCCATTTGTCGTGCGGGGCGGCCTGCGGGGTCTCTGCTCCCACTCCCCACACAAGAATGCAGGATATGGTGAGGCCAAAAAGGAACACCCATGGAGCCATGGGTAGGGGAGTCATACCACTATGGTCTCACTGGAGGCTGGGCCCACCGGACGCGCAACCTGCTGTCAGCCTTTCCGCCAACCGACCGACGACTCTCCTCCACTTTCCTCGACTCTGTTCCTTTGCTCTCTTCTGCTCTCCTTGGCTCTCCTCGGCTCCTCAGCTCTCCTCCGTAGCCACAGCAGTTATACTAGTGGCCAATTGGCTAACCGGCCACAGCCGACAACCAATCAGCCACAGCTGACGGCCATCTACTACCCGAGCCAGCACTCCTCCACGTGAGGCCGAGAGCCTGTAAACTACTTTCTGGGGCTCTGTCCCCACAGATGGTTATTAACATAGACAGCTCTGGGTAACCCAAATCTAATAAAAATTGAGCAAATATTTAATCAATATATTGTGGTTTGACTAAAGGAGACTATAAATCCTTTAGCCTAGGGCTCAATGTACTCATGCTCAGCACAGTTCTGAGAGCTGGACTGCTACGGGGACAGAGCCCCAGAGAGCAGTTTCCAGGCTCTCCGCCTCACATGGAAAGGTGCTGGCTTGGGTAGTAGATGGCCGTCGGCTGTGGCTAGTTGGCCGTCAGCTGTAGCTGGTTAGCCAATTGGCCATTGATATAACTGTCGTGGCTGTGCTGGTTAGGGAGTCAAGTGGAGTTGGTCGGTTGGCAGAAAAGCAGACAACAGGTCGCACATTGTGTGAATCCAACCTCCAGCGAGACTATGGCTCCGTGGGTGTTCCTTTTTGGCCTAGCTACATCCTGCGTTCTTATGTGGGGAGCGGGACCGGAACCCCGCAGGCCGCCCCACACGACACATGGTGCAGCGAGCAGGGTCTCCCCCACGACACCTGCTGTCCTAAGAGAATGATGTTCATTTTTTTCCAGACTCAATCTCTCTAACACTAAAGCCACCAATCTGAGCAGCCCTACTAAAACCATATTGGAAACTGTATTCTAAAACTGTGCTACTTAATTTGCGACTTAAGAAGTCAGCCTTTTCCATTACACTAAACATCTGAACCCATTGGTTCCACAAAGCACTGTTCTGTTTTTAACCATTGATTTACTTCAGGTGGGGGAAATCAGTCCATACACTCCAGAGGACATTCTTATTTGTTTTCCTTTTAATTTTAGGCAAAAATTCAGGTTAATGCAGTCTATTGTTTTATTGTGCCCAATTATCCAGCCCCCTCTTGTAAAAGAATTCTAAATCTCTCCTTCTTGCCAGGTGCGTTGCAATTATTTCCCATGGAGGAGTGACTTCCCTAGCTCAAAGACAGCTTGTGTGACTGTGCTTTCACCAATGGAATGTGAGCAAAGTAACACATGCCATGTCTGAAGTTTAAAGAGATATATTTGATTCAACTATCTCCATTTTCCCCTGCTATGAGAAAGGTATATCCAAAAGAAAGGCTGTTTCTTCTTGGATTCTGGGATGAAGAACGTATGTGGAGTAGAGTCACAGAAAATGTATAGCTGCCACAGCGCAAATGTAAGGCAAACAGGAAATAAACCTTTATAAACCTTCATAGCTATATGTTGTTGGATTTCAGAAGCTGTTGGTTATTGCAGCGTAATACAGTAAATACTGGCTCACACCTTCAGCAGGAATTCTGAACATACTGAGAAAAATTTATCTAAGGAATGTAAGATAGCGAAGATCTTTCTGAAGCCAGATTTCTTTTTCTTGGTATTACAAATATACAAGACAGTTCTACCTAGTGAAATTGCTCCTCTAAAAAATAACGTTTATGCCACATAATAAACCGATACTTTATTTTTTTTTAATACGTGTATACCTAGTCTGTGTCATATACTATACCACGTCCTTATAAAATCTTCCAAGTCTCCAAAATGATAGTCTAATGAGAAATTACTTTGGCGCTCTAAGTTATAGAAAACGAACGTGGGGCTCAGAGGTTGACATTACACAGGACACAAGGACATAGTCAAGATTTCAACCCAGGCTGCAGCCCCAAACCATGCACATTTCTTATTTATCACCTCTGTTGCTTAATCATCCTTCAAATTAAATCATGTTTTTGAAAAAAAGAAAGAATAGGTTAGAGACATGTGTGACTCAATAGAGACGACATAGTTAATCAACCAAACCCCTCACACTTGAGGGATAAATTGAACTTTAACAGCTTTTCTCAATGACAGCATCCTGGTGGTATATTATCTTTTATCCATTTACCTTAGAAAATATAGCATTTCCATGTTCCAATGTAACAATGAAGATTTCAAGGACATGATTTATTTTAAGACCAAAATTTTAGCAGAATGGAATTTCTTTCTGTTAACATTTGTGTTTCTACTATTTTTTACTAACAAAAGTAATTCATGGTGTTTTTTTTTGTTTGTTTGTTTGTTTTTTTTGTGTGTTTTTTTGTGGCTAAATTTAAAAATGTACAAAGTCTTTAAAAATAAAATGAAAACCACGACATGATGCAGTTCTCTGAATATAAATTGTATTTCTATTAGAACCTTTCATATACTTAAAAATTATACCACAGGACTGGTCTATATTTTTTAATTGATAGATTCATTCACTGGATCATTAACTCAATATTTATGTAGCTGCTGTACGCTAGACTGAGCCTGTGGATATAGTGAATTTAACAGACAAATATGTACCCTCACATCACTTGCATTCCATATGGAAGATAGATAATGAACTGGTTAAAAAAAGATAATCAAAACTGTTAAATATTGGGATACAGCCTATAAAGGAAATCACCAAGGGGAAGAAGATGAAGATGCCTACTTTAGATAAAGTGATCAGTTGGGAAAGTGATAATTAAGTGAAGCTGAAAGGATGAGATTAAGTGAGCCAAGCAAAGAAAGACCGCCACAGTCAGAAGAGTGAGGAAAAGTCATGGAACCAGGAAAGAGTGAAGAAAGCCGGCCAGTTGGGCTGACGTGTAATGAACGAGGATAAGAACAGTCAGAGGTGGTGAAGAGATGGAGGTGAAAGCAGAGTCTGCCTGTCATGCAGGGTGGCATGCAGCTCGCTGGGAGCCGAACCATGTGGCAGGTGAGCAGACGCTGGGGCCTGCCTTTGAAATGGCAGGAGATAGCAGATGCCTGCTATGACTGTGCCGTCTGTGCCCAGGACAGCCCCCAAAGGCAGAGGCTCCCCTGGGAGACACAGCAGCTTACGCGAGGGAGGGTACCCCTCACTCGCTGGCAAGTGGATCACATTGGACCCCTGCCTAAGGCCCGCAATGCGATATACGCATTTACAGCAGTGGACACTGCTACGGGGTTGATGTTTGCTTGGCCGTGTCCGGCTGCGGATCAGTGGCATACAGTGGTCACTCTTACATGACTATGCACCCCCAAGTCATTGAAAGTGACAGGGGTACCCATTTTACGGGGCAAGAAGTGCAGCGCTGGGCTGCCAGGATGGATGTACAATGATTGTTTCATACCCCATATAACCCACAAGCAGCTGGCATGATTGAATGCTACAATGGCCTTTTGAAGCAAGGTCTCCGGGTGTCAAAACACCCTCCCACGATGCGTGACTGGGCCTCGTGTCTATGGGACGTCCTGAGAATCCTGAATGAGAGACCACGGAAGGGAGGGTCTGCACCAGTAGAAGCTCTGCTACATCGAATAGCCGCTCCCATTCAATTACAAGTTACCACAAGTGAGAGTCTGTTAAAGCCAGGCTACGGCAGAAATGGAAACATTTTGCTGCAAGCACCCACATGCTTGAAAGCAGGGGAATGGCAGCAATGGACTTGGCCCTGGCAGGTCAAAAGCCCCCACTGTCGATGGTTGGGTCTGATAGCCCCTTGGGGGGCCGGTTTGACTCATGATTTGCAAGTGACGCCAAGGGTGGTGGCTGAGTGGCCACCGCAAGTGACTGTAGTATACGGAGGTCCCGATACCTGGATGATTTTGCGGGGAACCTATGTGCTCTCACTATGGCCTATTATGAGATCCCCTGTTCTGTTACATGTTGAAACTATGCAAGGGACCCCAAGCACTGCCATAAAGGTCTGGTACCACAAACCGGGAAAGGTGCCAGTGGCAGCGACCCTCCTTTTCCAGGACAAAAAGCTAGCGTGTATCCTCCCAGATGGAAGGGATTTGCCATTGTTGATTCCTAAGACTACTGTTTCTTTTCGTCCATAGGTGCCTGTAGGCTAATATGGCACAAGGACCCTCACGGAAGACGTTTGTCACGTAGATTGTGAGGCGAGACCCTGTAGGGGTGGAGTGTGGGGACAAAGCCCCGGAGAGTAGTTTCCAGGCTCTTGGCCTCGCATGGAGGGGTGCTGGCTTAGGTAGTTGATGGCTGTTGGCTGTGGCTGGTTGGCCGTCAGCTGTGGCTGGTTAGCCAATTGGCCACTAATATAACTGCCGTGGCTATGCTTGCAGAAAATGGGGGCTAGGCAAGAAGATGGTGGCTAAGCTAGCAAGCACAGATTACAGTTAGCAGAGCGGATTGCAGCTAGCAAGTGAGGTTGGTTGGTTGGCAGAGAAGCGGACGGCGAGTTGCGGATGGTGTGGCTCCTGCTTCCTGTGTCTCCAACCCAGCCACCAGTGAGAATATAGTGGTATGACTCCCCTACCTATGGCTCCATGGCTGTTCCTTTTTGGCCTCACCCTATCCTGCGTTCTTATGTGGGGAGCGGGAGCTGAGACCCCGCCTGATGCCCTGCACGACACTGCCTCAGATAGAACCTTGAAGAATTGAATGGGAAGCTTGGATTATTTTTTTGGGGAAAGGAAAGCCATCAGCATGATTTTATGATGAATGCTTTAGCAAGTTCACTTCAGCTGTACGAAAAATGCACTGAGAGAGGGAGGGAGTGGAAATTTCTATTTTACCTATGCATCTTGTCAATATGATCATACAATTTCTATATACCTCAGAAGCAGTGACAGTAACTCATTTTGCAAAGACTTAGCTAATGGAAAAGACATAAAAGGGGAAATTTCAATTAGGAAGTTATAGGGACCCAGTTAATAGATGAGAGTAGCTTGGACGAGATGGAGAGAGTTATGCCAATCTGAGGTAGGATTTGGAAGTACAATGCATAGAATTTAGTGATGGATTAGATATGGAGTGCTAATAAAAGAGTACTCAGAATGCTCAGCAGTTTTCTAGCTGTAGCAACTATGTGAAAGATGTTGAGGGGCAAACCAGTAAAAATATCATAATCAATTGTGGGTTCCAAAAGATAAGTGTTGGCTTAAGACAAAAATTTGAAGAACTGATCATTTAGACCAAGGGTTAACATACAACTACATTCAACCACTGTCTGTTTTTGTACAGCCCCACAAGCTATTAATGCTTCTTTATGTTTAAATTGTTGGAAAAATTGAAAACAAGAAGAATATTTTATGACACATGATGAAAAGTATAGAAAACTCTAATTTTAGTGTTCATAAATAAATCTTTATTGGAACCCAGCCATGTTTATGTATTATCTATGGCTACTGGCATGCTATAATGGCAAAGTTGAATAATTGTGACAGAGACCATATGGCTTGTAAAGCCAAAAACATTTACTATCTGGCTATTTACAGAAAACATTTGCCTACTGCTAATTTAGATGATATTAAACTTATAGGACTGGATGGTAGATATCCTAGAAAGTTTTGTTTTGCTTTTGCATCCAGCTACCCAGATGTCCCATAAGAATGTGGGAAGCTGTAGAGAGGACCATCTATTCATTTGCCTGCTGTGAGTTCCACTTGTGGACTCTCTAAGGAAGGAATAACATCAGAAGAAAATGATGAATTAGAAGAGCCAGACAGGGTGCCTGCATTGCAAGCTCCAAATCAACTGTACAGTGAACAGATTTGCAAAGAAAGAAAAAAAAAAACATGGGAAAAGAACTTTTTGTTTATTTTTTCTCTTTATTAATTTACCACAACCACCATCGAGTGTCCCAGTTTCTGTCTGGGAAGAGAGGCTGGCAGGGCCAGTGATCAAAAAGCAGCTGGAAAACCCCAAGAAATTATGGAACCCTCATAAAAGAATCAAAGGACATTGTTTTTCAAACCACTTGAAAAACTGAAGAGTATATTCTGGTCATGTTATTGTGTTTTTCGTGATGTGCTAACAACTGTAATAAAGGACATCACCCATTGTGGACTGGAGTGGAATGTTTTCAGTGAAATTCCAGGCTCCTCAATAACAGGATTCATGGGATCTTTTAGGGAAGCCCATGCTTTAGCATGAAAATGATTGCCATGGGGTATCTTAACTAAGATCCCAGGCAAGTAATCCTTTAATAGAATTTCAAATAAGTGAATGTTTATAATAAAGTATAAAGTATATTGCTTATTGAATATATTTATACTTATCTTCTATTTGATCTATACAAATTGTCAGTATTGATTGTGTAGGTTTTGTTTATGTCAGGAGCAATGGTAATAATTCTTTTTGGAAAGATTTAGCTAACAGAAGAGAGAAAGGAGAAAGTTTCAGTTATTTACCTCAGGCTTGCAACTTGAGAGTGAATGGCAAGGAAATTACTAAGTCTTAAACAAAAATCTCTTTATTTCAATTTATCCACCAGGCATTTGAGCATAGGTGGTATTTTATTAGTGTTTTGAAATATTGACTGTGACGCAAGGAAGGCTAGAAGATGCCACATCCATTCATATTTTTTTTCTAGAATTCTTACTGCTTCTAATTGTGGTGAACCAACCTCATTCTACAAGTCATGCCTGCTTACAATGACTTGTCAGCTTTTCCATTTGCCGGTCACTTAAGTTAAGTGTATCCATCTATTTACTTACCTCTAATATTGCCAAAAACTACAGTGAGGAAAAACATTATCCTAGTCATTATATGTTGAACTATTATTATGAAAATCTTGGCATTTATGTATAAATAGTTCCAGGTGTAGAACTATATATTAAAGGCACATATTAAAGTTTCTGGAATCACCCTTTCAGAAAAATTTATCATTAAATAGGCTCATAAAATTATTTTGTCACAGTATGTATGACAATGTAACATAATCTACTTACTTGCATGCACACACATACCCACATATATCAAGCCATTCTGTGAAATTCTTAAGGCAGTGACTATTCAATAAACAGGAGAAAGAAATACAGACACAACCACAAATATATGGTTGCTTTGACCTTGACCAATTTAACCTTATAGTGGTCATGACTATGTTTTATTTTATTTAGAGGGCACCAGTGTTGTTAACAGAGCATCTTGCATATACTAAATACCCAACTTCCACTGAATGCAGAATAAAGTTAATGCAGCCATTGTCTTTTCCAGTCCCTAAAGGCATGGTACAGTGTTCAATAAATACTAGGTTGTTTTCAGATGAAAATAATAACATTTTATAGTTTACAAAGTGCTTTCATATCTAGTTTCTTATTTAATCCTTAGTCCAGGCCTAATAACTAAATATTCTTATTTACATTCCAAGGTGAGGAAATTAAGCACAGAGACATAAAAAAAATAGGGGTCATCAAAAAATAAGTCATCATGTTGGAAATCATACCTAATCTTGACCTTTTGATCAATTTTCTGTGTAGTATTGATAAGTCAAAAGTTTGTATGGTTGGCATTTACAAGTGGGTGTACCAGGATACACTCTTGAATGTTGAGCCTCAGGTACATAGTGGACAATGTATATTGTCACCATTTTAGAGCAGCATTTATGGCATATGCACCTACAAAACCACCTCCTTTAATCTTTGTAAGCATAAGAGCTGATCATTTTCCTTATGAAAATTCACTAAAAGGAGAAATGTCCCATACATTGTGTCCCATATGATATCAGGCTTAGATTCTTGGCTTTGCTGCTGCTTAAGTCTTTTTTGATACCAAACTCAAAGAACTTCCCCAGTCCCAAAGTATTTCAAGTCAGACCTTTATCCTTCCCACCTTGTATAGAGTTTGTTTGAAAGTTCAACTTGTTCAATTGAAAATTTCAGTGAATGATCGTATTGATAATTGTATGCTGCCAGTCACTTAGCCTCCTTTCTTCTTTTATTTATTTACTTTTCTTATTAGTTCCCTTTAAAAAAATCTAGTTTGATTAGTTTAAGAGGATTACTTTTCTCTCTTGTTTTATTGCTTTCCTTTGTCTTTTTGATATTGAGTTTTAGTGTCAGTTATGTAAAGATTTAGACTACAAGTCATACATGTACGAAAATATAGCCCACATTCCCAAAGCTACAATTAACAAAAACACTTTTGGAGAGGAAAAAGGGAGACAACATCTTGGTTAAGTGAAGAGAGCATGTTTTGAGGGGTTTGGGGCCCACTTTCTATCACCTTAATTTTGACCCAAGCCAAACCACCTAACCTGCCTCCATCTTGGTTTCTTTCCCCTTGATTAAGGGCATGATGATGACTGTTCCTTTGAGTAGTTTTGAGGGTCTTGAGAGGATGGATATACACACAATTTAAACTCTGGAGCACTTTTATAATTGTCAGGTAGCATTATTTACCCAAACATAAAAATAGGTCATTAAACATTATCAAAGAGAAAAGCAAATGTCCAGGTTCACCTCTGCTCCACTGTTGCCAGGGAAAAAGGCTCTTTGTCACTTTAAGAGCTCTCAGACACATCTCCAATCACATCCTAAAAGCCTTCTTGGTTGTGTAGCTTAGGTGCATCCGGTAGCACAGCCGTGTTCTGATCTTCCTGGCAGATGTCATAATTTACTGTCACCCTCATGCGGGAATGTGGTGTAAGGGGCCCCACGCTGGCTCTGTGATCCATTGCCTGACAAGTCCCGGGTGTCAACCTTAGGCAGGCCCAGCGGAGGTGGAACGCCATTTACCTGATAGTGTCTGTGATAAAGTGGGCAATTAGATGCACTTGGAAAATCCTGGCTGGAAACTGGCTGGCATTTAAGAAACACTACAGCCATGTCAAGCTTCATAAAAGTTAATGGGGAAAAATTAAAGTCTTTCAAGATCTACCTTGGTCTCTACGGAAGTCAGAAACACAGGACTCCATAGCTTTGTCTCTTTTTGTGTCTCCCCCACCTTTTCACTCTATTTCTCCCAGACAGGGTAATATATTCTCATTGGAGATGGGAGTACGGGGCACAGAACTGAGAGTTAAGGTTTCAAGTTTTTGATCTCAGAGCCATGTTATTTCTTTGGTCCTCAATTCTCTGTCTCTCTGTTTCTCTGTCTGTCTTTCTCTCTGTCACTATCTCTCTCTCTCTATCCCTCTCTCTCTCTTACACACACACACACACACACACACACACACACACACTCACAGTGTTAGGAATTAATTTGGCACATTAGCTTACATTTTGTCTCTCACTGGAGTTTCTTGCATTCGGTGCCAGCTCAAGAGTGTGATTTGTTTGACATTTGACGGCCCCCTATTCATTTCCGCCTTACTAGATAGCTTCAGCTTGTCAATGATTAATGAGTCTGGAAAGTGAGCGACAGTTATCTTAAGGGCTCTCAAAAGTTTGTTTCAAGAGACTAGCCAAAATCTCCCGGTGCATTAACTGCAGTTAGATTTCCTGTTGATAACAGCTCATGGAAAATAATCGCTCGCCCCCAAGCTGCCATGAGCAAGCTCTGTTTATCAGCCAACAGTGTGCATGTTCTCTCTGCTGCCCTGTGCATTTGCCATTTCCCTTCAGGCTGATAAACATTTTACCTATGAGAAGTAGGAAGTGTATTGTGAGTTGGGTCCAACTGTGGGCCGCATTTGGACCTGGAGGCTTTCTGAAATTGAAAAGTCAGGACTGATCTGGAAAATGTGCTTCCAGACAGTGGAACAGGAAAACGATTCCCGCCCCAAGGCTAGTTCCTCCTCCTCTGTTGAGTGGAAGAGGTGGGAGGAAGGGACATGGTGTTCTCTATGTGATTGGAATTCCCCTCTAGAGTCATAGGGGATGAGCAAAGCTTTGGTTTTCTTTCTTTTCTTTCTTTCTTTCTTTCTTTCTTTCTTTCTTTCTTTCTTTCTTTCTTTCTTTCTTCTTTTTAGATTTTATTTTGCACTTAGAATAATGGACTTATAGATGTGCTCACATGATTTTTTTTTTTTTTTTCCTCTAAGTAATGATGAGCTCTATGCCAAACTGAGGGATAGATGGTGGGAACTCTTTGGGTTTTGGCCTGATTATAAGAAGGCCAGATGGACATAGAGAGGTCACAGGGTGTGCTCTGGTGCCAGCCACTTCATTTAGGGGGAAGAATGATTGGCTCTGCCCCCCCCCCCCCCAAGTTTTGAGAGGACCTCTGGGATTCTGGGCCAATACAGTCACAGTCTCTTTAATAAAGCAAGTCTTGTTTTAGTTGCTGGAGTTTAAGGAAGGGGAAGCCAAATAGGAAAGTAAAGATGATTTTAGACCCCAGCAGTTTTGAAAACTGAGATAAAGAGATAATGGAGTGCTCTGCATGCATCCCTCCTACCATCCTGTTATGATGTCAAAATAGGCCAAGTTATATTGTCCTGATGATGCCATTTCACTGGGTAGAGTCCACCTCACTTATCTTTGGAGAGTATGCTTGCACAAGTTGTCTGCAACACAGTGTTAAAGGAAGTGACTGAGATATGTGTGTATTTATGTATATGTGTGTGTGTATAAATACACACACACACACACACACACACACACACACACACACACACACATATATATGTTTTATATACCAATCAAAAGATATGGTAAATGTTTACATTTAAAAAAATGTATTACAGTAAAAGACACATTGCCATTAATCCCCCTCAAAATACTCCTGCTTTCTTCGAACACACTTATCCCATCATTCTTGCCATTTTCTGAAGCAGTTCTGGAAGTCCTCTTTCTTGAATGTCTTCCCTTTATCGTCCATCATGACAATGCTCTGTGTCACACATTGCTTCTGGTATATGGCAATTTCTGTCAAATAACATTATGATGTGTCCTCATCCACCTTATTCACCAGATCTGGTACTGGGTGACTTCTGGCTCTTCCCCAAAGTCAAAATGATTCAGGACATCAAGGCAGTCATGACAACACAACTAAAGATATTCATGAAAGAGGACTTCCAGAACTGCTTCAAATGATGGGATGAGTGTGTTTGAAGTGAGAGAGAGAATTCTGAGGGGGATTAATGGCAATGTGTCTTTTACAGTAATACATTTTTTAAATTTAAACATTCACCATATGTTTTTATCACACCTCATATATATGTGACTTAGGTATATAAGGACACCAGATAGTTGCATATAAGCATGTGGAGAAAGAGTTTCCAAAAATCCAGGTACCATGGGGAAACATTCTCAACTCTGTAGAGAGTCAGAGACTCTCCTGCTCTATACTGGAATGTACAGACCCCCTGGGTTTTTGTGATAGGTTGTAATTATGACCTAATTCTTTATTCCTTCCTTTGTCCACAATGTCTGAATTCCCTCCCATCAAGAGGTGGGGTCTATTTCCTATCCCTTGAAGCTGTCCCTATGCCTTGCCTGGGGCTACTAGTAGTAGAGGTTATGTTGTGCTGGTTCTGTCTAAAACCTGAGACACCTTGTGTGCTTCCACTTGTTTAATTAATGCTCCTCTATCACAGCCATGCCAACATACCTTGAATGGCCTATTGGAGGTTGAGATATGAGGAACAGGGCCATGTCATTCCAGTTGCCCTAGCTGAGGCCACCCTAAATCAGCCAACAGCTAACTGACCTCCAGAAGTGTGAATGGGCCCATCTGAACCCAGCCTCAATAAATCTCATTATTTTGAGACTGAGTTTGGGGGTGTTTTGTTATGCAGCATGTTAGTAGCAAAATAGCTGATACAGTTGCCTTCTGCTTAATGTTCTGTTTCCAGAGCTCAGTTCTTTGGGCCCCCATTCAGATCTTTGCCAGTGAGCCAGTTAAATGGCTTCTTTTACCTTACATGATTTTTCCTTCCCCCCTTTGGCTTTAGCTTCATTCTCCCTTTCTGTCCCCACACCTACCCACTTTTTATCAGAACTCTTTTTTTTTGTTTTTTTGTTTCTTTGTTTTTGTTTTTCTACCATATTTTAAATCAATACCAGACAACCTTAGTATTAGTAGGGAAATTTTCTCAGTTCTTCACAAGCATTTTCTCCATTTGGGTTTCTTTCTGACATTTGAGAGGAAGAACAAAAACAAAAAATAAACAAATCTTGACACATCAGGTAGTATATGATGCTATGGAGAAAAATCAAGCTGCATAAGCTGATTATTGAGTGTTGAGGGGAAGAGGGCTGGGTAGGGATGAAGCACTGCTGCTTCATAAGGATCATTAGAAGAGGCTTCCTTGAGGAGGAGACATTTGAACAAATATTGGCTGAATGTGAATTTTCTAGCATATATTGAAGTGGGAAGAGAGACACAAAAGTATCATTTTCCTGGTTACCCATTTCAAGGTTTTACATGGAGACTTACAAAGCATCACCATGGCTTACCTTACAAAATGTTATTCATCCGTGTTCACCATGGTATGGAGACAGCCTTCCAGGACCTGCAACCCTTCACAAGCTTAATCCTTCTAGCATCAGATGTATAACAAGCATCTGCTGGGCCTGGAGTCTAGAGAGCTAGAGTCTCATATCTGTTTTGCCATAGGAAACCATGTGACCTTGGCAAAGTCATGTATTTTCTCTGGGCTGGATTTTTCGCATTTGTCGATTGGAGGGTTGAACTAGATGCACACTAAGGAATCTACTTCCAGGTCTGATAGTCTATGGTTTTATGAGAGTGTGTATCTGGTGATGTTTGGGTTTTGAAACAGAAAGAAAAGTGGAACTAATAATGATAATAATATTGTTTTCCCCACAGTCACTTATAATCTTCTTGAGTTTTTCATCAAGATGAAAGAGAGAGAATGAATAATGCAAGATGGTGGAAAGCAATGTGTACTACTCCTGCATTGTTTTCCTCCACGCGATACCCCAGCAGTACCTTTCTCTCCCCCATCAAGCCTTCCTATCCTCTGCCTAAATCCAGGAGTAGCTGGTCTGCTTTTTCATTAGATATTCTGAATCTGCTGGGCAGTGACACTTCGGGCATCCACCAGGTCCCAATTTCAAAGGATAGTATAGGACTTGGGCATCAAAGTTGCTGCACTGTCCCCATTTTGGGCCCTGGAGTGTCCCTGGGTGATAGGGTCATTTCTGGTTGTAATTTTGGTTGATAAGTCACCCTCAGTGACTTTCTATTCACTTTCTGCCCAACTGGAGCCTCACTGAAATGTGCTAGTGGTTAAGAAAACTCATGGCAAACCTTGGCTTGTGAACATGTAACAAGATGGTTCTCTGATGTTTGTAGAGAGGGGCAAGGCTGCCCCTCTTAACCTTTCTAGAGCGACAAAAGACTTGATATGTATGATGACCATGCAGATGACAAATACATATAAAGATTAATAAAGGTTCACATAATGTGTGAGCAGAGGGGGGTGCTGGCTGTCAAGGAGGCATGAGGCCAAGAATGGGAAAGAATGCCTAAACCAGAAAGAGGCCAGCTTCTAGAGGAAGTGCTGGTAGCCAAAGCCAGCCTGCTTGGGTCTGGCACAGCATACTGTCCCAATTCTTGACGTCAGTGCTGTCAAGGTTAGAACATGCTGATGGGCTAAAACTGCACTGAAAAACGTCATGTGTAAGACAGGGAGGGGTAGGAAGTTGGGCGGCAGCAGCCAGGAAGGAGCGTTGGGTCTTCCTGAATGGCTAACTTCATAGCATGGAGAGGACAAGGGAATGAGGAAATATAATTTTCCAAAGAAAATTTGTTAAAAAAAAAAAGAGAGAGAGAGAGAGAAACTGTCACTATTACACACACACACACACACACACACACACACACACGCACACACACACTAGAATATTGACTACAAAGAATAAATAATTCTGTTTTCATCCTATTGCCAAAGAGGGCTGGTTCTCTCCAACCGTTAATTGCTCACTATCTTTTCATTGTTTCTTTTTTGATTATCCTGAAAATATTTGTAATCTATTAACCACTTTTGACATTTTCATGGAGTGCAGTACTTCCAAGTGGGAGTTCTAGAGCCAGACATTTCTGAGATAAAAACCCAGGTTCTACCACTTTCTAACTTTGGTCTGGGTTATTACATAAGACAAAACAGATAATAAATACAATCAAATAGCAATATTGATTAAGTTGAAGGCTAATAGGTGGATCCTTTTCAGAATGTATACAAGAAAACACAATTTATTGAAAATAAATTTTAAGGGAGAAGAGAGAATCCCCACCTTCTTTGATTTATACAGCACTTCAGATGCCATATAGTCCAATCTTTTATTTATTATAGGAATCATTTTTATAATCTCTCTGACAGCTTATCAGTCAGTGAGTGATTATTTCATGTGCCTCATTGTTCATTCACTCATGAAGCATTCTATTCCATTTCTGAACAGTTGTAAAAGGAAAAATGGGCAAAAGCTACTTGGAAAAATATTTATGGCAAAAAGGCCAAAGGGTTAATACTGTTAACTTATAAAGAGCTTGATAATAGTACTTCTATTTATAATAATAACAGGTTAGGTTATTCTTTTTGATAAAACAATAAAAATTATGGATAAAATATTTTAAAAGAATTCTTATCAAGTTTCAGAGAATTGATAAAAGAATAAAACTTCATAAGGTCAAAAATGTATAAAAAGAAGCAAACCAGAAGACAGGCAAGAAACAAAGTTTGATTTTGCCCTGAAGGTGATTGCTAAAATTGACAAATGTGATCTTTGCTTTTGATAATTTTAGTCATATAAGAAAAGAGAAGGAAGAAGTCAAACCCAGAGGCTGTGGAATCATCAGCTTTAGTTAGGAATCCAATGAGTGCAGCATCAGAAAAGGGTAAAGCAAAAATAAGTGGCTCCTGCCTGAATTTGCCAACAAATTTGCAATTCTTGGGTATCCCCTTATGAAACAGGAACAACTCATACACAAGTTGTTGAGTTAATTGAAGTAGTACTAAACTTGGTAAAAACAATAAGCAGATGGAAGAAGTCATGAAAATTCTTACTAGAGAAAGATATCATTACCATAGGACTCAAATACTTTAGCAAAAATATAATAATTTCTGAATAATATAAGAAACACAAAGTCAAAGATTTCTAAGCACCAAGGGAAATGGAATCAAGAGCAAGAACCAGCAGAAAATTAACCATAAAAATAATAAACAAAGAGAGAGAGAAGAAAAGGAAATAATGCCAAAATGTCAGTTATTAGAATTATTAGATATGGGTTATAAAATAATTATGTTTGTTAGATTTAAAGAAATAAAAGCCAAGTTTGAAAATATCTGTGAGGAATAGAAAATTTTAAGAAGTTATCTAGCATATTTTCAAATGTAACATTTATAGAACAAAAAAATATAATAAATAATTAACATTTTAAAGTATGGGTTTACATGCAGATTAGATATAATCTGAGACATAATTAGAAGAAACCCTAGAAGAAATTATCCAGGATGTAACATGAAGAGACAGTAGATGAAATGCAGAGGTAGGTCAAGAGGTGGGACAAAACGAATGAGAAGGTCTAAAATATTTTTAATTGTAGTCATTAATGGTTAGAATGAAAGTGTGATAGAGATAATATTTGAACAGATAATAACAGAATTTTTCAGAACTGATAAAGTCAAAATTTAGAGATTGGGGAAATCTCTAGCAAGGTACATAAAAAGGCATCTGAGTCTAATCATACCATAGTGAAATTTCAGAACTGCAAAAAAGAAGAAAAATCTTGAAAACATACAATAAAAAAGGTTATATTTAATAAAAAGGCTGACAGCTCATTTCACAATAACGATGAAAGCCAATAGCAATGGAACGATTATCTTTAATGTGCTAAAGAAGGGAATTGTTAACATGAAACTCTATACCCAGTTTAATGCACCTTTTATATGAAGAAATTAAAATTATTTTCAGGCAAACAAAAACTGAGAACATTTGCCACCAGCAAACCCACACTAAAGGAAATGTTAAAGAATGATCTTGAAGCAGAAGCAAGTTGAACCCAGAGAGAAGATTCAACATGCACAAGGAAATGAAGACCTAAGAACATAGTAAATATGTGCATAAATCTAGCACAACATACAAAATAACAATAATTATATATATATTAATAAGGTATTAGAGATTAAAATAAAATTATAATACAAAATAACATTAACAGATCAACTTGGGTTGGGATCAAGGAACTTAAAATATTTTAAGACATAATTTCTAGGAGGTTTTAGAAGTACTGATTAATTTTATGCTTTGATCAGTATTCATGTTTTAATTTCTAGCATATCATTTCCAAACAAGTATAAGGACATTTTGCAATAAAAAATAAACTAAGAGATCACAAACATGGAGGGAAACGAAGCAGAGCAGGTAGAAGAAAAGTAAAATACAAGGTGGCATATTTTAAACACGAATATTTTAGTAATTATTTAAACATAAATTGCTGTTTAAAAGTAAAGAATATTAGCTTGGAGTAAGGAAAATTTCAGTGAAATCCGGTGCACAGCATAATTCTTGGGAAAGGGGCATTCACATCAGAGTTTGTGAAGATGGAGTCCCCTGAAGTTGTGCAGTGTATATCCTTTGTTGTCCTGGATCTAAACATACAAAATATGAAAGTAAAGGGATGAAAAATATATATTGTATGAGTATGAATCAAAGGATAGCTGCTATAGTTATATTAATATTAAACACAATAGATTTAAGGCAAAAGGCATAGTTCGAGAGTCACTTTATAATTTTCACAAGTTCAATTCACAGGAAAATGCAATGATTCTAAACATCCATGCACCTAATGATAGAGATTCAAAATACAAAAATAAAAAATAGATTTTTGGTCAAGATGGAGAAATAGATCAATGCTGTGCTTGCCTCTCCATGACTACATCAAAATTACAACTAAACTACAGAACAACCTTTGTTGAGAATCGCCTGAAGTCTAGCTGAACTGAAGTCCTACAACTAAGGACATATAGAAGGAGCCACTGTTAGAGTGGTAGGAGGGGCAGAAATGCAGAATGAGCTGGTCCCACACCTGTGTATGACCATTAAAAATTGGGTGGGATATCTCAGCTGAGGAGGTCCCCCTTGAAGGTGTAAGGGGTTCCAGCCCCACACCATGCTCCCCAGTCCAGAGTTCCAGTGCCAGAAAAAATGTCACCATGCTTCAAGCTATAAAAAACAGTGGAGTTTGTGGCTCAGTGAGATGGAGAGAAGCTAGAGTCCCAGGTGATCTTCTTAAAAGGCCTGTGTATGGACTTACTCACTGATGGAATCACTCACTCTGAGGTCCAGTTCTGGAGCAGCAGCTGGAAAGTCATCAGGGACATATAAGGAGGAACTGAGTTATCTGGCCTCAGGGTGAGGACTAGAGGAACAGCTCTCTCTACAGAGAAGGGCTGGCTGAATCTACTGTTTCTTTGTTGAGCTCACCCCTCTCCCACAATGTGGATACAGGCATCTGTCATACCTAAGTCTCCATCAACCTAGCTGACACCATTTATTGGCTCCATCCTGATGATTTCCTGCCCCCAACACATACTCTACTTTCATGCATACCTAAGGGCTCCCAGTGGCTTTTCCATACAAACTACCTGTCTTGGTTCATATTGCAGACTTTCTTAAAATCTCTCAAAAGTTCACAAAACCCAAACAAGCAGCATCTGGCTTCAGCGTGTCTCATACCTCTTGCTGAGCAGCCCCAAACCCAGCTCTAGCAGCAGTCAACCTCAGTTTGCAGCGTGGTCTCTGGAGGCCTCTACAAGCCCAGAGCAGGTGGCAGCCATCTGCTGATTGCTTTGTGGCTCATGCTAGGTGGCCTTGGGCAGAGCACATGCTGCAGCTGAATTTGGCCTGCGGTAGGGCCCCTCCCAGGAAGCCCCTGGGCTAGCAAGCCCCATAGCCAGATTTGGACCTAGTCGAAGCATCACATGACTGCCTCCGAAGACAACACATCCAAAGGGCAGACTGGGCAGGCCCCCAAGCCCAGCTAAAGCAAATCTTGCTCTGTAGAATAAGCACCTGCACAATAGCTCCTCCACTGTAGTCAAAGCCAGTCCTCACAATCAGCCCAAGGATCAATCCCTCTCATTATTGTGGAAACAGCAACCAATGCTCAGCTACAACAGGAGGGTACACACAGCCCACACAAGGGACACACCTGGAGCACCCAGCTGAGGTGGCCATGTAGACTGCCACTGGGTCACAAAATACACCTATTACATAAGAACACTCTCCTAAGACCTGGAAGCATAGCAGTCATACCTAATACATAGAAACAAACACAGGGAGACAGCCAAAATGGGGAGACAAAGAAACATGTTCCAAACAAAATAATGCAACAAAGCTAAAAAAAAAAAACAAACAAACAAACAAACAAAAAAAACCACACACACACACAAAAAAAAACAAAATGGAGACAAGCAATCTACCTGAAACAAAGTTCCAAACACTGGTTATAAGGATGCTCAATGATCTCAGGGAGAACTTCAACAAAGAGATAGTAAACATGAAAAAGGAGATAGAAAACATAAAAAAGAACTAGTCAGAAATAAATACAACAACTAAAATGAAGAATACATTAGAGGGAATCAACAGAGAATAGGTGAAGCAGAGGATCAAATCAGCTACTTAGAAGATAAGGTAGAAGAAAATACCCAATCAGAGCAGCAGAGAGAAAAAAGACCCCCACCCCCCAAAAAAAAGAGAATAGTTTCAGGGGCCTCTGGGACAATATCAAGCATACCAACATTCACGTGATAGGGTTACCAGAAGGAGAAGAGAGAGAGCAAGGAATTGAAAACCTATTTGAAGATATAAAGATGGAAAACTTCCCTAAATTGGTGAAGCAAATAGACATACAAGCCCAGGAAGCAAAGAGTCCTAAACAAGATGAACCTAGAGGCCCATACCAAGACACATCATAATTAAAATGCCAGAGATTAAAGACAAAGAGAGAATCTTAAAAGTAGTCACAGAAAATTAGTTAGTTACCTACGAGGGAGCACCCATAAGACTGTCAATTGATTTCTCAACAGAAAATTTGCAGGCCAGAAGGGATTGGCATGAAATATTCAAAGTGATGAAAAGTGACCTACAACCAAGATTACTCTACCCCACAAAGCTATTATTTGGAATTGAAGGAAAGATAAAGAGCTTCCCAGATAAGAAAAAGCTAAAGGCATTCATCAGCACGAAACAGGTATTACAAGGATGTTAGGGAGACTTCTTTAAGATGAAAAATAAATACATGAATGAATAAATAAATAAATAAATAAATAATAAAGACAATAACATGAACAATAAAATGGTAATAACTACATATTTATCAGCAATTGCTTTAAATATAAATGGATTAAATACTCCAATCAAAAGATAGGATGGTTAAATGAATAAGAAAACAAGACCTTTACATATGCTGTCTATGAGAGACTCACTTCAGATTGAAAGACACACATAGACTGAAAGTAAAAGGATAGAAAAAGATATTTCATGAAAAAAATAGTGGGTAGCAAAACTTATAGCAGAAAAAATAGACTTTAAAACAAGAGTCAAAGAAGGGTCTAATAATCTGATTTCTGGTTATTTATCAAAAGAAACCCAAAGCATCCATATGTTCATTACAGCATTGTTTACAATGGCCAAGATGTGGAGACAGCCTGGATGTCCACTGATGGATGAACAGATAAAGAGGGGGTGATACATATATACAATGGAATATTGCTCAGCCATGCAAGGGAATGGGTTCTTGTCATCTGTGGTGGCATGAATGAACTTGGAGGGTATTGTGCTGAATGGTGTATGTCAGACAGAGAAAGATAGATGCAATGTGATTTCAGTTATCTGTGAAATTTAAAGAACAAAGTAAACAAACAAAACAGAAAAAAACTGATGGATACAGAGATCATTTTGATGGTTGCCAGATGGGAGAGAGATTGAGGAGTTGGGTGAAAAACGGGAAGGGATTAAGAAGTGCAAATTAGTTGTTACAAAGCAGTCATGGGGATGTAGGGTATAGCATAAGGAATATAAGTTAGTAGTATTAAAATAACTATGTATGGTGTCAGATGGGTACTAGAATCATCAGGGTGATGGAGGGGGAGAGGGTTTGGGCCAGGGTGAAAAAGGTGAAGGGATTAAGAAGCACAAATTGGTGGTTACAAAATCATCATGGGGATTTAAAGTAAAACATAAGGAATATAGTCAATAATATGGTAATAACTATGTATAATGCCAGATGGGTACTAGACCAGTCATGCGGATCACTTCTTAACTATGTAAATGTCTAACTACTATGCTGTACACCTGAAATTAATATAAAATAATATCGAATGTCAACTGTATTTGAAAAATTAAAAAGAGGGGAAAAAAGGTGAAGGGGAATAAGGGGTTCAAATTTCCAGGTATAGAACAAGTGAGTCATGGGGATATTATGTGCAGCATGTGAAATATAGTTAATAATATTGTGATAGCATGGTATGGTTTCAGATGGTTGCTGGATTTATCATGGTGATTACTCTTCTTTAGGTATATAAATGATGACTAACTATGATGTACATCTGAAACTAATATAATATTATATGTTAGTTATATTTCAATACAAATCTTAAAAATAAAATGCTGATCAATTTCAAAGAAAATTAAGCTCTTTAGTATTTGGGACAGGCTTGAAAAAGAATAGAATACAGCAGGTTGTAATAAATTAATATTAAAAGCTAGAAGAATTACCAAGTAATGAAACATGAATAGTAGGAAAATTAAATCAGATAATTAAAATTTAATAATTCAAATTAGTATTTCATACAATCTTGATAAGGAAGGTGACTCAGAATTAAAAGGAGAAATAAATGGTGAAATGAAGCATTACAAAAACCACCAACTAGGAATTTAGGTTAAGTAAGTGTTAGAAAGGATCGAAAATAAGAAAAAAACAAAATGCTGTGAACAGTAATCTAAATGAATAAAATTTAAAAACAAATCTTTAAAAATCAGAAATTGCTAGAACCACAAGAGGATGTAGATAAGAGAATGGAAAGAAGACATAGACAAAACTATACTTACGTAGGAGACTTTGACACACCACTCTCAGAATTGTAAGTACAAACCACCCAAAAATAACCTAGGATTTTATCATATCTCTTTCAATTATCGATAGAATGACTAGCAAAAAAAAAAAAAAAAAAAAAAAAAATCTAATTGAAGAAAAGAATAGAGACTGCAAATGGGGCTAGGTATCCACTACAATGAGTTAATACTCCTTGCCAACTTTTCTACTTCACAAAGTAAAAGAGAGTAATAAAAAAATTTTAAGAACAAGATAGAAGAGATCAACATTGCAAATTTGGTTCCTTAAAATGACAAATACAATAAAAAACATTTGGCAAATTAACAAAACAATGAAAACACAGAAAAAAGGAAAGAAGGCACAAATAAAAATATTAGAAGGCGTCATACTAATATAACAAATGATTCTCACCACAAATTTGTATTATCATTGAACGGTTTCATACCTTAAACCTTGAGATATAGCTTCTAATGCGAGTCCAGGAAGGTCAATAGATTGACAGCTAATTTTTAAAGTTATTAAAATTGTATGAGTCCTTCAACAAGATAATTTTTAATAAGAAGTTAGTTGTAGTCACCAATCTTTCATTATTAGGAGTTAGTGCCTATCAACTGTTTGATTCACTACAATGACCACAGTTTAAATTTCATTTTCCAGATTACTATAATTTATATCATAAGTTGCTGTGACACTTTATAAGCTCTTGATTCATGTTTCTTTATCAGCTAACTTTTAAAAGGAAGTTCTAAATGAAATGAGTTGTCAATAATAATCTGTCTTAAGTCCAGATATATGAAAAGTTTTTCACATGTAGCAATTACTCAATGATATGAACTAGTACTGATAAGTAACTTTAAACAAAACTCTGACATGTACTAAAATTTTCTGTCTAAATATAAAATACATAAAAAGAAGAAGAGATTTGAGTCCCTGAATTTTCTATGAAAGAATTATTTTGAAATTATAGATATGGTATTTGTCTATTGAATTGAAATACTTTCCGGAAAAGAGAAATATTCTTTTACCCATTTCATATTTATCCATTGCAGCGTTTTTTATGTCCTTGCATCAGCTTGCTGGGATCAACTTCAAAGACATAAGTTTTATATGCATTGTGACTTATATCCAAATATTATCCAAAGAAAGAAATCGTGTCATGTGTAGAATTGTCTGGAGTACTTTTAAAAAATCAGCATGAGTCATAGGGTTCACTCTAGAACAATAAGTTAGAATCTGGGGAATGGGGGTCAGGCAGTGATATATTTCATAAGCTATTTTGATGACCCTGGGTGCAACCCAGGGTCAAGAAGTACTGATGTAGACAACTGTGAAAACCTGAAGTTCCTAGATAGGAGACCGAGCTCAGTATTGATGAACTGGGGTTTGTATACCTTTAAGAAGCAGGTAGTTATTTTGGGGAGCTTTAGCTTTGTACATAAGTTCTCTTGATTGTATGAGAGGAAAATACAGGGTTAAAAGAGAAAAAGAATAAGATCAGGATAAGCTGACAAGCCACAATGTCCCGGTAAATAAGGCCAGGGTTCAGAGAGAAAGCCAGTTTTATAAGGAAGCAGAGTTAGTAACAGCAAAATCAACAATTATTGGTTGTAATGCTTAAGACAGGGCTTCCTATTTTAGCGGGCGGAATTATTGCCACTTTGCCTATTCATGAGCAGAAGTCCATCATAAGCAATGCAACTCAGTTCCGACTTCCACTGGATTTGGGGCTGATTCTGCAGGCATGCCTTATATATTAGTTCTACGGTAACTATTACTTCTTAAACCATAATGTTTTTGAAATTGAAATGTACCTTATAATTAATGAGCACATTAATGTACTATTCTTTTTCATTATTACTAAACTGATGGTCAGTCTTAAAATTTATGACATTTTAGATTCAGGGAAACATGGTGTTTCCAGGGTTCTCCAGACTAACTCAAGAACAGGGCCTGGTGAGTCTGGATATTAGAGTTATCTGTGAGCACTTAGGGTCATTGGCAGGAAGAGGAGACGGGAACTGAAATGATACATCATAACACAATCAAGATATTGACGAAGACTGCCTCTAGTTCTCAAAAGCTTGTGCTTTGCAGTGAGAGACAGACTAAGAACAGTCGTTTTCTGACAAGATTGCCCAGGAAATATAAAGTGGGTGATTCATGACCACTTTTCCAACTGCTCACGCCCTCTGTTGGTGGTAGGTAGAGTTGATAAGTCTCTGTCCTAGCACAGTTTTGCTTTTATCATTTCAAAGTCTGTAAGACTTTGAAGTCTTACAAAGTCTGTAAGTTGGAAGGTGGAAAGTTGTGGAGTTTCACTGCCAAGTTCTGTGGAACACACTACATGTTCTGAAAATTTAGAAGATAGACATTGGAAAGGGCTAGGGAGGGACTAATGAGTTGGATTTGGGTGAGAATTCCAGTATGTAAAAGGACGGCTTTTCAAGAGATAATAAACGCGACACTCTTGAGGGGGAAAAGAGCAAGGTGCAGTCCTGGCCCAATGTCTTGTCTGGAACATTTCCTGATCCGGCCATGGAAGTCCTTATTTGGTTAATGTGGGTTAATTTGCAGAGACAAGAATCTATTTGCAAATGGTTAAAATGTGACCATATGCTTCCCTCTGCTTTTCCCTCCTGACACAGAATTGGAGCCTAAATCTCTATGAGAATTTTCAAAGCCAACGTATCTTACCCACAGTGGCCCATTTCTCATCTTGCAAGTTTTGCGCCAGAAAAGAACTCCCACTGGCTTGCCAAGCAATTCTGGCACAAACAGACCCCTGATGGCACAGAGCAGGATGAGCAGAGGGAGAACTGTGCACATCTCCCAAAGCTTGACAGGGTGGGAGGAGGCTCTGGTGCAATTCCCCTCAGGGAAAGAATCCCACACACTAAGTATAATTTCCAGGCATGTGGAGTAATGGGGCAAAATTAAATTGGACTCTCCTTCTATCTTAAATCTAATTAATCTTCCTCTACCATGAAATCACTCCACTGAAATATGGCATTAAAATTCCAGCACTTTAGTTTGCACTTTCCAGCAGCTTTCCATAGCAGCGGTAATCTGATCTACTAGTTCATGAAATCCTAATATGGAATGATTTAGAAAAGAGAAAGGATTGGTCCTCAACAAATGAGTAACAAGACACCAACTTCAGAGTTTTAGAACCCAACAGTAAAGAAGCCGTGTCCCAGGGTAGCGTTATTATTATTATTATTATTATTATTATTATTATTTGGTTTGTTGCATTGAGCCTAAAAAATCATCCATTGTGTTAGTTTTTGGTGGAATTACACACTCCATGAACACACTTAAATATTCTTTGGGAATGATCTGTAGAAACAGCATTGCTTAAACCAGTCTATAACTGTCAGCAATTTATATTTAATTCTGAATTTCTTCTGGCTTATGTTTTTTACACATTTAGGTGTCAGATCTGTTGTTGACTTAGGGGAAAAAAAATGTTAGGTTCAAAATCAAAATCAATCCCACCACTGATTCCTATGTACCGTACAGCTTCAGGATAGAAGTACACAGGATTGAGTTATTTGAATCAGGGTATGTTACACTACTTCTTTAAATCTAAGTCCCTATTAGAAATTTATCTTCCCCCTCAAGTGAGGAAATCCCAGACAAAACCGCTCTTGTATTTACTTGTTTTGTCCATGCCAGAACTACAAAAGAAGAAATCATAGTCTGGCAACAGTTGTCCTGAGAAGGAAAAATTGCAAAATAAGCTAGCATGTTGAAACATTTAGAAATATACCACAAATATTTATGTGTTATGAGTTGTTTGTATGTGCATATGCATATATATGTTTATATTATAATAATAGTATATAAGCCAAGATTCCACATATTATAAAACAGATTTATCACCAGCTCTAGTTTTGTGACATTCATAAGAGAGAATAGACTAGAATAATCGTCCCCTTTAACTTTAGACTGCATGAGTTTATAATTTATATATAGTCTATCTAATTGACTTAAGAAGATGGACGACGTAAGCAGGTCATGTGCATGGTTTTCCTTTCCTTTTGAAGGCCATGTGTGTGACGGTGTATGCAAGGATGAGCTTGATTTTGTACATACATAATTGCAACATAACCATTATTGTCCAGTTGTGTTTTGAAAGGACAGGAAATTATTTTATGCTTTATTATATTCCTTACGGTAGTTATTTCACTGCTCTGATGGTTAAATATCTATACAGTAATTGATTGAAGGAAGAAAGGAGTGAGTAAATGAAAAAGCATGTTCATATCAAACAATTGTATACATTTAAAATAGGGATAAGTCAGATAAATATATTAGGCTCTGCACTCTCTGTTGTAACTACTCACTTCTGCCATTTTAAAGCAAAACCATTTATACACAATGTATAAACAAATGAGTATGGGTGTGTTCAAATAAAAACTTATTTATAAAAACAATCTGTGGGCAGAATTTAGCCAATGTGCCACAATTTGCTAACTACTGATCCAAAGCATCAAGAGCAATCCTTTATTCTCAAAAATAACAATTAACTTATAGGTATTTTGATGACTTGCAAGACTTGATTAGAGGATTAGGTCAGAGGAAACTTTACTCACCTAAACTGTTCTACTGGTAAGCCATCAATACATGGATGGCATATAGCCAGATTTTTGTATTTCCTCTCTTCCCTGTCACTAAATTCCTACTGGCCTCACTACATTTTTTGTGCTGTTCCCATTTACAGGCTAAATAAGGGACAGGGGGTAGATGGCATAGGAGGACATTGAATGCAACTGCAGACTGCCCAAATAGTCTACCCGTTAGTCACTTCAGATTTTCAGTGGGGTGAATGCAGCATTCATTAATGCCCAGAGACGGTCCAGGCAAAGTCCAGACAGCCTTCTAGAAGAAAGAAAGCTAAAGGCAAAGGAAGGCCTGTGTCGATTGTCGTCTGTAGTTATGAGCCTGAGAAATAGTAGCTATGAATCAGCCTGTCTGAGGCTCAGCTGCCTTTATTTGCAACAATAAGGAAGATAATATTTTTAAAAGCTTTTAGGAATAAAATGAGTGTTAACCACTAGAGAGAAGAATCACAGTCTGCAGCTACATTGCCTAGGGATCTAATAGTGATTCACTGTAAAATTAGACCAATTAAGCACCCTCCCCCAGTTCTATAGTCTTGAAAGAGTTAGATAAGATCATTGGTTCCCTTTGACTCATGAAATCCTAAAATAAAAAGGATCTCAGAGATCTTCTGGTCATGGGGTTATGGAATGTTAGAAGTGTAAGACATCTCAATGGAGATCTGGTCAAGCCTTTTATTTACAGATGAGTGAACTGAGACCAGTTGAGGTAAGTAATGTCTGGTGATTCAAAGCTAGTGGGTTGTGAAGGTAGAACTTGTACCAGCATTCTTGATTCTGGGTTGAGAGATTGATTGGCTCCTTCATTAAAACAATTATTATTCATTCAACCAATATAGTTTACATTGTTACTTCCCAAGATGATTTTATCAGAGAACCATTTTTAGTTTCTCACAAGGTTCAGAGAAGACCAGCATTCCCCAGAACCTACCTCAGGAAATGCTGTGATTATTACTCTACACCTTCAAACACTTTCAACTCCACCCACACATCTACTTTACAGGTGAAGAAAGTTAGATCCAAAGACCTAGGTTGATGGCTTCTGAGTTTGTGCATATTAGAATTACCTAGGGATATAAAAAAAAAAAAAAGAGAAAGAAAAAAAAACTATGCCACCTCCAGCCCATCCCCCATCCAGACCAATAAATCACTATCTCTAGGGATAAGGCATAGACACCATATTTTTCCAAGTTTCTTATGTGATTTCAATGTGCAGACAAGTTTTGGGAACCACTGCACCAGGTGATTTCTTATGTTATATCTCATGTAGAAAGATTCATCATCTATTGTGGGGAAAAAATGATTTGGAAACATCAGAAGAAATGGAATGACATTTCTCAAAAGGAGGCCCTTTCTCTCTCTTTCTCTCTCTCTCTCTCTCTCTCTCTCTCACACACACACACACACACACACACACACACACAACATAGTTCTAAAGAACAAATGAACCAATATATAGGTCAAAGTGCTCTAGGAAACCAAAGAAGTTATATAATACGGCACAATTTTCTCCTAAGAGACACTTAGGAGACACTTAGGAGATTGCAGTTTTGGTGTCATTCAGAATTTGCTCACTTTCCTCAGATCAAGATGAGTTCTCTAGTCCTTGCTTCCGTGGCTCATGTCAGCTTCTACTATTTGCCTCCCTACTTGTGGCTCTAGCTCATTTATCTGAGGCTCATTATCTCATCCCTTGAGATCCTCTGTGCTTCCAGGAGTAAGGAAGGCAGAGCAGCAGAAGCCCCTACCCCAGAGCTGTTTATCAAAAACCAAGTACTTGTCTCCACACAGTGAAATGCATTCTTGTTTCCAGTGACTTGAAGCTACAGTTGCATTGAGCAAACTAGTCTCTCTTAGACTCTGTTTAAGTGGGGTGGCTTAAAGGGATTATGGGAGGAGCTAGATGAGTCCCCACTCACAGCCATGCCTCAGTGTATTCTCTCCTACAGAAGTTGGAATTTAAGGCAAAATAGGATGTTCTCCCAAGTACTCATTCTCATACTCATATTCAAAAATCTTCCTTTCTGGAGGAAATTGTTCTGTGGGGTTTAGGAAAGGAGAGCCAAGAAATGCTTGTTCTGAAAAGCAAAGGACCGGGTCAATAAGAGAAGAGCTAGAGCCTTCATAAAAAGAAAATCTCAAAGCATTTAAGATCTCTTCGACTGCCGTAGTGACAGACCTATCAAAATAAACAGACCACAATGTTCCATTGCGGTGGAGGAAATACCACTTGAAAATCCTGGGAAAGTGACCACGGGAAGAGCTCTCCCAAGGAGAGTCACTCCAATTAAGAGAGGGGAGGGAAGATGTGCTGCCCTTCAGGAGAAAGGGAATGGACTGACGACATTTCCACTGCTACACAACAAGGAATTTACATTTATAAAACATCCAGTTTTTACATGTGAGTAGCCTGACACTCCAGGGCATACAAGTGGTCATTGGGTATTACCATCCTATGTCCAACTGATACTGATGTCAGAAACCATGTTTTCAGATGCTTTTGCTTCTGGAGCACCATTCCTAGGCCCGTGTTAACGAAAAATGAACAGCCATAATATATTCCTGTGTGAGAGAGCAGAAAAGGACAGGGAGGAGGGAGAGAGATTGAGATGCCCACGCTGAGAAGACAGAGATAAATCAAAGAATATTCAAGTGATATCTTCACCACCACATGGGAGCATTATGGTCTATTGATTTTCAAAGGTCTTCCACAAGGACAATAGAATACATCTTTAGGGTTTGGGGATTTTGCTTCATGATAGCACTAGCTCTACCCTTATTGACACAGTCCTTTGGTTTTCAGAGCAAACTCTTCTTTCTAAATTTCACAAATGGAAATTGAGGGACTACTAAGTGATAAGCAATGAAGTAGATGAAGATAAACTCATGAGATTTATCTTTACAGATGAACAATTAAGTACCTCTGCTCCTTGCTTTTAAGAACATCCATGCTCCTGGTTTTCGAAAATAATGTCAAAGTTTTTAAGACAGTTGCTTCCCTGCCAACATTTTGAGCCATTTTCTTTGGCGGGGGTGGAAACATGACTGAGTACATGAGGGCATTGGAATTTCTCTTTGTAGCATTATTTCCAAAATACTTCCTGAAAATTCTGATTCATCTCTCTCTATGAGGCTGGTGGCACTTGTTTTCTGTTGTTTCTGTGTGTTCTGTGTGCTTGTGTTTGTGTGTGTGTGTGTGTGTGTGTGTGTGTGTGTGTGTGTTCCTAACTTATCCATCTAGGAGTTTTATTTCCTCTTATTATCTAGTATAGGAACGTCATCTATTATTAGAGATTCCAGTGAGAGAAGTCCATTCTGGAGTCAACAAAGTAGGGCTGGTGACTTTATTTCTGGCAAAAGACACATTCCATGCTATATCTTCTAATACTTCTGGGTAATAGAACCATAATTTTATTTTTTATTTATTTATTTTTTTTCCTGTTGGGTCCAGGTAGAGCAAGGATCCTCCTACGGAGTGCATAATAACAACTGACGCCCATATTGCTGCCCTGTACTCATGTCCAGGTTTTCTTTCACCCACCATCCCCTTCTTTCTCTCCTTTGCTACAAGGAAACCTATTTAAGCTCCTTTTATAAAATATTACAGTACCTGACAATTGACAATACTGGGAATTTTGTCTAGGACCTTTTACAGTGGCTCTGATTTGGGGGGGAATCAGCACCTCTGGACTTTCAAAAGAGATACAGTAAAATCACTAGGTGAGTCTCTAAGGAGGACAGGACTGTGTAACCTACATATATCACTACCTGCTTTGATCACACATCCCCATGAGCAAGTTATTCGCAACATATGTCCCTGCATGAAATGAGAAACAGCCATTAAAAATAATTTGGCTTCTTGCTGGGGTCTATGAATTTAAATGATATGAATGTGTTTGTTCATTTATGTAAGAATTAATGGTTGAAGGCCTGGGTGCCAGGCATAGCATACAAGGAGTGGCTCTGTCTACAAATTAGCAGGGCGCCCTCAGTCCAGGCATCTGGGAAATAATACCAACATTTCTGGAATCACAGAAAGCTGAAGTCTGCCATTTTATTAACGTGGAACCATAGCAATGGGCTTAAGTTCAGTAGACCTCAATTTTTTCACTGAGAAAGTAAGGAATAATACTGCCTACCTCAGAGAGATGGAGTGAAATGTAAATGGCATGCTGTACGTACAGGATCTGGAACAAACTAGAGCTGAACAGAAGTTGGTTCCTTTTTCTTAGCATGGTAAGTCTTTTATCCCCTAATTCATAAGAGCCACTTCCATATTCTTCCATCTGACCTTCTTTTGGTCAATAACAGCTGTTCAGAGAGATTTAAGCTTCTTAGAAGCAAGACCCATTGGCCTTCACCTGCCAACAGACATTTCATTGCCTTAAAAGGAGCTCTGTGCTCTGTGAGGAGGAGAAAGGGATGCTGCTTCAGACCAGGGTGAATCTACTGCTCACTCCTCCTTGTAATTTAAAGGGTTAATTCCCTTTCATGTTGCTCCCACGGAGAACCGCTGTTATTATGGAATGCAGGTTCCCACAAAAATAGAGAGATTCTCTTTTCAAAGCATAAACTGGCAAGATCATAGTTAATTTCCATGAGAGTCAAGAGAGCAAAATTCTGTGTAAGTCTTTGAAAATTCACTTGGGACACTTTATGTCTGAGAGACGGTACTTAAAAGGCAGGAATCCCATACCTTGAATTCACTTTCCCATGAAAGGCTGCAGGAGTTACTGCAGGAAACAAAAAGCAATTTACCTTTACCCTAACCAACCCTACACCCCCCTTCTCCAACCTCCTGTCTCCCACTCCAGTCCACTACCTGAAAAAATTCTAGCGTTGGGAAGTAACTTGCTTTAACTCTTTGCTACTCAAAGTGTGGTCCCTGGACCTGTAGCTTTGCCCTCACTTGGGAGCTTGTTACAAAATGCAGAGTCTTGGGCCCCACTCAGACCTACTGAATCAGAGTCTGCATTTTCACAAGATCCTCGGGGATTCTCACGCACCCTGAAGATTGGAGAATGGGCCTTCAGTTGGCATCCATATGGAGCAGCCACATAAAGTTGTGTTTCTTAATCTTGGAAATGCTGATTGAAGCCCTGTTGACTGTGGGTCTTTTATGTCTATTTTTCTGTTGTAGAAGAGTATTTAGCACAAAGGAACACCATGACATCAAACCTCCATATGGAAAATTTAGACTCTGAGAGTTTTAGAACTATGCATTGTTGATCACAGGTCTTACGTTATATGTAGGCCCACTGGAACACTGCCTGTACATGCAGTGGCATTTTTGGCTTTATAATGTCTTCATCTAATGGGGATTATATCACTTTTGCTTGTGAGTAATACAGGCCAGTTTTGAAAATCATCCTTTACTTTTGTTTTCTTGCAGTAGTGGTTTTATATAGGCCTCTGGGTAAAGTAGATACTAGTTGGCTGACCTAAACTATACCAGGAAAACCAAAGAATGAAAAAAAATCTACATAAAATTTAACACAGTCAGATGTTAGGGATACCTTGAAAACTTCAAGATTTTTTTTTAAAATTCCTTTATTTATTGTTGTTTTTTAAACTGAGACAACAATAAGGATTAATAAAATACAGTTGAGCATGCAAAATATGCAGGTAATATTTAAGTATAATTATATCATGAAGCTTAATTAAATCATGAAGTCATGGATTTTTCTGACTAATATGTAAACATCATTTACTAGCAAATAGATGTTGAAGGTTGGCAATATGCAGATTATGTTACAGGTCTCTTAAGGAATATGAAATAAAGACATTAGTTTCCTTTGACTAGAAGGGATGCATGTGTTTATAGCTCATCATCACCCATTACCAAAGAAAGAAAGCCAAAAAAGGGAGGGATGCAGAAGTAGGAGAGGGGTATTCTGGTTAGGGCCATGGGAGGACCTCATTACTGAAGGTACTACTCAACAGAGATTTTAATCAGAGACTTGGCTTACTTGGCCATCCTGACCTTCCTGAGCCTATATATTGCAAACCATATATATTCTGTCACCCAGAAAAAGTTGAAGCGGAGAGCCTTTGGTTGGATTAGGGGCAAAAGCCTTCCACTCATGGGAAATAGGAGAAGTGAGTTGGCGGACATGGGCTGCAAATCCCTGACAGGCACGTCCCATCACACTGTGGTATAATGTGGCCCGGTATGCTTTGAAGGCCTCACATGGCAGTGGTCTTGACATGTCTTTCAGTGGACACTGATTTTTATCACCAATCCATAACAAACTATTTTGCCAACATAAGGAAAAACAGGGAGGGGGCAAAGGAGAGGAGTGGGGTAGCCAGCTGATAACAGTCTGCATTTAGAAAGAGTTTACAAAGATCGATTTAAGCATATCTCAGGGACCTCATCTGGCTGCCAGCTAATTGCTTTGGGATTTTCACGTGTACACAGTGGGAGACTGAAATCATACATGGTGCTTCTGAGTTTCTAGTTATTAAAAAAAGCTTGCACAGAGGCAAAACAAACTTGTAATGCTTGGTGTTTATATCAATTTATACATGTGCAAACGATTGTTAAAGCTCATGGAGCTGTATACTTAGATCTGTGCATTTTACCTTCTATAGATTATATCTCAATAAAAATAAATAAATAACTTAGCTGTGGAGGGGTGATGAGGGGAAGGAATGCGGGGTTGGGGGGGTTAGATAAAACATGATTGGCCAATCTTTCACAATTGTTAAAACTGAATGACAGGGAGTATATAGGGGTGCATTTACCATTTTTTTCTTCTAAAAAAAGGCAAGGAAGTGGTTATTGTTAAGTCAGAAGACTGCTTTACCTTTACAGGGGAGGAAGGGGGAATGCTCAGAGGGGCCCAGGGGAGGTGGCAGTGTCTGTTTCTTGACTTGTGGGTGGTTTCATGAATGTTTGCTTTGTGATAAATCACTGAGCTACCTAGCATTGTGTTCTGTATGTATGTTACATTTCACAATAAAAGTTTTTCAAATTTCTATACTGCAAGACGCTATAAAATACATTTATTAAAAATACATGCATATAAATTAACTAAAGGATTATACATCACAACCATTCCTAAATGCTGTTTTGTGCATAAATTAGAGAGCACAAGAAAGAGAGGAACGTAAATCCCACTCTATCCCCCTTCCCCACGGCTTCAGCTCCTATGATTGTTTCTAAGAGAACAATAGGTGCTCAGCAGTCACTCAGAAGGTAGAGAGATCTTCACTTAAAAATTGTGCATTTTGGTATGTTTCATAGTTTAGGCCCTTCTAATCACACAGATTTCATCTTCTTTCTTGGAAATCGAAGCCAACGAGCATTTTCTCACTTGAGCTTAAACAAGACCAGCAGGCCTCAAGACCTTTGCATTTGCTGTTGCCTCTGCCTGAGACTCAGCTCCTGCTCTAAGCTGGAGAACTTCTTCACTTGCTTCAAGAACTGACCCAAAGCACTTTCTCAGTGCTAAAATCTAAAATTGCCACTGTGTCTTTTTGACATTTCCTAACCTGTTTCTCTGTTTGATTTTCTTAGCTTATATAAATTGTACTTGATTCTCTCTCTCTCTCTCTCTCTCTCTCTCTCTCTTTCTCTCTCTTTTCTTTTAGAATGTCGCCTGAAAAAGGGCAAGGATTTTTGTCAGTTTTGTTCACTGCATCTGCAATAGTGCTTTACACATAATAGATACTCATTAAACTTTTGCTGAATTTATTGAACAAAAGGGAAGAGGTGGAGTAGAAATCAATATTAAAAAGTCAGTCTTTGAGATAATGAGCATTTGTTTACAAATGGCCTCTTGGCTAAAGAAACTATTTTATCTCACTCTACAACACTTTTATTTTGTAACTGCTGTAGATACAATACGTTTTGCATGTTCAGGGTTGTGGAGCCCAACAGGGAATCCTTGTTTGTTCCATGGATTTAATCAGAAATTACGTTCTGAATTCCAAACACCACCATGTAAACCAGCCCTTGAACTGTGATTTCTTAACGTGTTAGAACCCTACCTCACTTCACCCCCAGGTCGAGTTGTCTACTTCACAGGCACTCTCCAGATTTCTATTACTGCAATCTTTACACCAGTTAAAGGGCATATTTTTAAGCTGATATCCTGCTGTTGTTATGAAGGGAATTGATTCTAATTGCCAGTTTCCTGCATTTTTCTTAAACATTTAGCCTTTGCAAGGAAAAAAAAAAAAAAAAACAGCTCACGATGAAAATTCCACACGTTACTAGGATTACTTCATAAACAGAACATTCTTGACTTTGGAATTCCCCCTAGACTCTAAACGGAGCTTATCCATACAGAAAACCTGAATTCATTTGGAAATGGGAGGAAAGCAGGGCAAAATGTTATCTTTGAGCTATGACATTTGGCTTCCAGTGGACACACAAAATGGACACAGATCCCATGTCAAACAGGCTGATAATGGACAGGAAGCACTGCTGTCGACAGAGTGAGCCTGACCTTCACTGGCAGCAAAACCCTGGATGAAACCCAGGGCAGGAGTAGAGCTGGGCCTGCAGGTAAGGTTGCTGGATCATAGTGCTTGAGGATCTCGGGATATCTCACAGATAATCAGACTAAAGTCTGGCCAACAGGGAGGGCCCAGTGTATTTATCCATTGTTGGGAGATGAGCAAGGCAGAAAAATAGACCCTGTTTCCAAGTCTTCCTTGGCTCCATTATCAGGAAAACAGGACAATATAATACAGAAATAAAATACAGAAACTTCCTCTTTGCCATCATGTTGAATCTGTCCTGGCACAGATTTGCACTGACATCAGCTCCCAGAGGGTCCAATATGAAATTTATCTTCATGGAAATGTGACCCTTGGCTGCCAGGAGACTGAAAAATGTAGCCAACAATAGGGCAAATAAAGATAAAGAAGTTTGTGCAGGACAAATGCTGCATTTCCTACACACAGCTTTATAATTCCCCTGTCCTAGGAATGAATAGAAAACAAATGGATGCAGTCAGCCATTGGGAAGCTCTACTGTGTTATCTGCTCACAGAGGAAAAGGAGATAATCTTCATACACAGATTTGAACAGGGTGGATAATAGATATTGTTGTAAATAAACGACATGATACATACAAGGTGGGTAGGCAGGGATTTTCATAAAATGTTCTATTCAACTGACCAGCTTTGCGCCCTACAGACTTCACTGTTTTCATACTCAGGACACTTTAGCTTTAGGGTTCAGGAAATGATTGTGTGAGCAGACGCATGTGCCTGTGCGTGAATGATTTAAGATATTTTCAAGTGTCAGGTTTACTGTTTTGCTTAGCCATTCTTTTAAAACACTAGATTTTTTAAATTGAATCACAGATATTTTGAACCCAACATCTATGCATATTTTACGTTCACTATCTTTAGGTTATGGCTTAATATCTTTGGTCTTAATTTGTCCTGATGTGTGTTTTGGATTTTCCTATTAATGTCCTGCATTTATACAGCTGTTTTCAAAGCTGTGAAATATTTAAAAAATGTATCCCCAAGGCGAAGAAACTCAGTATAAGCAAAGCAGAAAAAGAAGGAAAAAAAAAAAAAAAAAGGACAAACATTCTCCTATAGAGTTCTGTCATTATATTTCAGATATATCAGGAAATCAGCTAAGCTAAGCAAACATAGACATTTTATGTGGCAAGAACAAAGTAATGGCCTTTTTGCTTCAATAAATCACTGTCATAATTGTCCCAAAGTGATTTGATTTGGAGAATAGACTTTGGGGAAATCCTTCTTCCCAAAATATCCACCTTATCTGGCTTTTCCTGATAGCTGAAATTCCACTGTTTGAGAGGGCTGCTATAAAGCCCAGGGGTACAAATATCTCTGCAAAAGGAGGAGCCACTGAAATATTTACACTTCAGGGTGAGGTGTTTAATCAACTGTGATAACTAACTGGGATTTCCAAGAGGGAAAGGGTGTCAAGATAGTGGTGGGAAGGCCTGACAGTGAAGGTAGAAAGGTGTTAAAGATGCAAGTCAACATACTCCTTATATTTTGAGGGGTGTATATTTTAGTCCATGGGTCTGCACAATTAAACATCTGCCTGAGATTCTCAGAGTGGAAGTTGGGCATAAAAGAACCATGGGATATGGCAGCCTTTCCCAATTACCTGGGCCTCCTCTTGGCCCAGAATTTCTGAAGTTAACCCGGTTTAGTTATTAAAAAGCTGTTCCTGATAGAATTGTTCTGTGCATATGAGTAGGACGACGCAGAAGAAAGTTTGAGGATCTATTCAAGCTTATCCATTTGTCTGTCATTAAAATAATTTGAGCCCCAATGAAACATTGCTCCCTGGGAGCTGGCAAAGTGTTCCCTCACTCTGTACCTCTAAGAGGACAAAAAGAGGGATGTTACAGTCCACCTGTTCCCTTCTCCCACCACATGTGTGTCACCACATGGCCAAGGAGAAGGCAGAGTTGCCCTGGGCATGGGGGAACCCTCGCCCTTGTCACACAAGCATGATGCTGTAGTCATGTGGTAGGTAAATCAGATTATGAGGATGCAGGAGCTATGGGCTTAGGGCAAGTGGATTGTCCTTCTTGAGTCTCTAGGAATCTGTCTGTAAGGTGAGCTATCTACATACCTTTGCATTTCAGTCAATTACATCCCCCTTCACAATTTTACTATGTTTATGAACACCACATGTATAATCACTTAGACATTCTTAACTTCCTTTCTTTCACTTCTTTGACCCTGAAATAGAACCTAAGCTCACCCCACTTCTTCCTTTAAGGCATTTACCACAATTTTAAATTGTGTTTATTTGTTTGCCTGACATACTGGTCAAGATCAATAAATAATTGTTGAATTTTACTTGTTTAATATTGTCAAAGGCTAATTATTTTGTTTTGTTTTTCAACAACTTAAAACATGGCTCACCCACAAAAATAGAATAAACAAGTGTCAACAATTTCAAATCCATGATAAGGGATATCAGGGCCATGGAAAACTAAATCCAAAGAAAAATAGAACATCAGAGGTCATTACAGGCATTTGACAAAGAGGGACTAAGATGTCTAGGTTAGATACAAAGCTGGTTCATGTCCCACATGGCACTCAGGCAATTACTTTAAGGTTCCATGATGCAGTGGTTATCACATCTGTTTTACATGCAGAAGATCCTGGGTGAAATTCCCAGTGGAATCACAAGATTGCTTATATTTCCATTCAAATAGTCACCTGAGGGGTTATCTTTTCTACCAGACAGAAGACTCTCACATCTCTACTGGTTGAAAATCAACAGTATCTATCTTTGCCACTACATGGTGAATCTAATGAGAACAAAGATCGTATCTTTTATTTTACTCAAAGTAGTTAATTTTACAAAGAAACGTTATGCTATATCCATAAACAGAGAACCAGTATTACTTTCCATCAAGCCAAGGTAACACTCTGCAGTTGGTACAACAGGCCAGTGATGTGTTCAACAGAAAGGTGAAAGCAAAGCATAAAGGTTTCTTTAGTGTTGGTAAAGCATACAGTTTACTAGGCACAGCTTTGCAGAGGAGGCACAGAAAGCTTCCTTGGTGGAAGGGCACTCTTTCCTGGTCCTCAGGTGCCCATCACTGAAAATGTCTGCTTTCTGGACCAGCTAAAGCCAAAGTCCTTTTCCCAGTTGGACCATGCTCTTATTAAACTTCAGTTCTAGGGTTGCTCGGGGTCTATTCTGGGTGTCAACATAAACCTGTTATTGCAATGAATACTTTTGCCTGCCAAAGGCTCTTAATCTGGAGCTTGCTCTCTCTTTGTTACAAAGGGAGCTTAGCAAGTGTTAGAGAGGTGTTGAGGACATCCTAGCACCACACTGAGATTTCCCTCATGACATTAGCAGGGTGGTTGACCAAGAATAAGAAGTGAGTAACCATCTCACTGACTCTAATTTTTTAAATAGCACATTTATTCCACACATTGTGAAACACAGAGCTAGAAATGATAGCTAACACTCTTTCTTGCTCTAACGTTCTTGTTATTACCTGAACAGCATTCTAGAGATAAAAGAGACTTTGGCGAGCTTCTCATCCAAGACTTTGGCGAAAAAGTTCAGATACGTGACATAGGGACAGAGATTAGAATTCATGACTTCTAAATATAGTCCAGTGTTCCTACCAATCGAACTATGGCTTCTCTTAGCAGAATTCAGTGTAGCTTTTTCTTTTCCATCAAGTATTATTTCTCAGTTGATGGGTCTAGTCAGAGTGAGATTGTATATGGTGATAGGATTGGATGGCTTTTGAGACCGCTCGGAGGAGTCCTGGTAAGAAACATGGAAATAGCCTGAGTAAGAAGCATAGTCTCTGGTGCCAGAGCTGCTAGGATTTTGTTTCCCACCTCTACCTCCTAACGTCTCTGTAGGCTTGGGTAAATCATTTAACCTCTTTGAACTTCACTTTCCTCATCTGTAAAATGGGGATAGTATTCAGGCTTCTGTCATTGAGTTATTGTGAAGATTAAATAAATAAAAAACAAGAATTTAGAAGAGTGCCTGGCACATCATCAGTACTGTATCAATGCAAGATGCTGTTGTTATTGGCCTGTCTGCCTTTCAGATGGTTCCATTTCTCCTTTCATTCTTACCCTACAGCTATTCTTGTTGGTTTTAGTAAATAGCATTTATACTGCACACAAGATCATATTCTTCTCCATATGTTGGCAGAAGGGCCTGACAGCAAAAAAAATCTCCAGCTTGCTTGCAGAACAAAATCCAAATGGATTGTTTTTATTTTGTTTTGCTTTGTTTTTAAAGGAAAAGATGAACATTTAAACAAAGAATCCCAGCAAGCATTTGTTCCTGTAGGACAAAATGATGGCAAATGAGCAAGAACTTGGGAGCGTAGTAAACACGGAAAAATTGGCTGAAGGCAGGGCAAAATAGTGAAAGAGATATAAAGATGAAAAAAGGTTTTAATTGAATCAAAAATAAAGAGACTTTAAAAGTTGACCTTGAATTAAGAAAAAGTTTCGGGATCACTAATGCATGGTTGTTAAAAATCCTCAGTAGGAAATGCCAAGATTCCCCAATCAGGCAAATGTTCTGAGTAGTCCCAATCCAGATAGCAGCATTAAATAATTTGGATATTTAATGGAATATTCTGATTTTTAAGGAGTGAAGTCAGACAGATCTTCTGATTATAAACAGAGGGGCTTTCTCAATTTCAAAAATTTCTTTTGGAGAATATTTATGGTTTGATTGTGTGGAAGAAAAAAGGGGTTCTATGGAAAGTGCCCTCACAGGGTGATCTGATCATGAATTCCTAACTGAGCAGGTCATGGTGGGTAGTCATGCACCAGTCATAACTTTTTCCTAAAAGGTTTATATTTGCCATAAGCCAGCCTATCCATTGTTCTTATGCATCTAGGCTAACACACCTTTGAAATACCAGAAGTAATACCCTTCAAAGGGGGTATTAATTCTCAAGAGAGCACATCATTTTTAACTATCCTGTAATCCAATCCTCTTTTTGCTTCCTCCAATCTTCCTTATGTTCCCTCCTTAATTCCAAATTCATAAAAGAAGCTGCAAAACTGTTATTCTCTGGAGCATTTGAAATCTCGTTCCCAGGCATATGTCATCAGTTTAACTCAAATAAACTCATAAAAACTCTCTACGGGTTTGGGAGATTTTTACTTTGACAATTGCTATGTGCCAAACGCTGTGGTAGGAACTTCCCTCAAGGAGTTTGTAATCAAATGAGTAAAAAACAGAACCGTGCATAAGTAATTGGAATGTGAACCACTTTAACAGAATATTGTGGTCCATTTGTTACCAGACTATTGCCCAGGAAAAAGGGAAGTAGTCAGATTAAAGGAAGGACAATTCTGACACTCCGTGTGCTGGTCAGACGCCACTTTTTCCAGTTCTGGTGGTGCTACTGCTGGAAAATAGGTTCTTGGTATTCGTGGCAGGAAAGAATTCAAGGACGCGCCCAATAAGCCAAGCAAGTGGTAGATTTATTAAAAGGATGGTACACTCTCAAGATGGCAAGTGTGGGCAGACCCGGAGAAGAGCAGCTGCCTTGAAGAACAATGAGACTTGGGAATTTATTTCACTAAAAATGAAGGTGCAAAATATTCAAGATAGGAGTGGCGTTATGGGTGTTCCTAGGCCGGTCCTCGCTAACCACACCTTCCCATTTGGGGGAGGGATTTTTGTCCTTATTTGGCTCAGTTGGAACTGTCATGGTGACACAGGAGGTTGGAACTGTCATGGAGACACGGGGGTGGAGATGTTCCTTAACCGCAATGCTAATAATATTATAATCCATTGTAATTAGCTAAAGCTCACCTTGAGGGGCAAGATGGTGTCCTGGATCTGTTCTTGGCCACCAAGATCTAGTTCCAGCCTGTCTGGTAGCTGCACTTTTTCTTAAGAATGATCTCATCTTTTCCTTTCTTTGTTACCCCTTACCTCACCCTTCCCTCCCTCCCCTTCTCTTCCTGTGGCCCTATTCTCTCTGCCTACGGTAACAGTACCATTTTAAAAGGGACACCCTTGGAGCGTAAGATGATGGCTGTGGTAAAGCAAAGTATCACTGGTGATACTTTACCAAGGAAGGAATCTCTGATATTATTAGGTAAAAAAAAAAATCAGTAGAGTATCATGGGAAATACTATGGGGAAGAAGTAAATACTTTCTCTCATAGTTTTCAAAGTTAACTGGATGGAAATAATGAGGAAGAGGCTTTGAGCACATTACAAGAGTGCAATAGTCATGTGTGTTATTAAAAGTGGAATAAACTGTATTCTGAGGTAGTGAGCTCCTGACCACTGAAGGCATTCAAGTAATTTTTTGATAACCACATATAATGGCTGCTAACCAAGTAATCCTTACATGGGGAACACTTAAGAGTTATTTCCTTCTCTAATACTCTGTGAATAGTGGAAAAATTAAAACAGAATTAAAATAGAAGTTTTTTATTTGAAAAAAATTAGAGCACATCTCTTGTACAAAACGAAGTACACAGAAGTCATTTTGTCCATAACCAGCCTAACAAATTTAGACCCAAATTCTAGCCCAGCTCCTTACTAGGCAGGGCTTCATTTCATTTAAGTACATCCTCAACTCCTATAAAATTAAATTATAGCCTCCATGTTATTCTTCCTCATAACATTCCTTTTTCTTTCATAGTATTATCACAATTTGTAGTCGTATCTCTGTCTGTTATTGAAAACTCAAAAAAAGTATGAAACACTCTGAATTGTTCACCACTGGATACCTACCACCCAGTGCTGGTGACAATCCATAACAATACGCAGCACATCAAAGATTCATGTTGGAATAAATTTAAAAATATGTGTCCCCGCTTTGGTTTTAAGTTTTCCTATAAAGTGGAGATAAAAATGTCTGCCCTCAGAGTTTGCTTTCTTAAAATCTAGGTGTGTGTGTGTGTGTGTGTGTGTGTGTGTAAAATATGTGTAAATATATGTATATATATATGTATATATATATATATATATATATATATATATATATATGAATTCCAACCTTTATATATATATATATATACGTATATATATTTCATATACATATATTCATATATATATATGAATTTCAACTTTTATATGGTGTGGCTCATAGAAAGTGCATCATAACATGAAAGTAATAATTTGTTGATTATTTTTATGGCCTCTCCAATAATCACAAACATCAATATTGAGGGTATAGCCTGTGCTAGAGAACTGTGGACACCAGGAAGTAGAGATATGAACTCTAGCTCCAACTCTCAAGGCTCTATAAATTCAGTTGGGAATCTAAAGCATGCTGAAAAAGTAATAGTCTCAGATACAGAGATTAATTTATTCACTTAACTGGGTATTAAGCAAGGGGGATGCAAAGGTAGATTCTACTTGGGACCTGCAAAGGTAGATTCTACTTGGGAGTCTGGTACAAAAGATGGACATGGACAAATAATTATGAAGCAGTAAAATGAGGACAAAATAGAGTGAAGTAGAGAGTGAGGTAAGGAATGAAGACTAAGCCCAGAGTGTTTGAATCTGGGGAAACCAAGGCAGGTAATATTGAATAGAAACTCAGATCAGGGACTTATGAGAGACAGGGCTATAGTTCAGAACTTACAAACATGTATGAATGTACCAATTTCTACAATATTGGCACTTCCATCCCAGTTGGTCACGATCATTGCCCTAGGCCTCACCCTAGCATTCAGCACCCTGCCCACCCAGTCCCTCCTGTGGAGTCACACCTCCACAAACCAGCTAGTTAGGGGTTCATTACTGGAGCTGCCGGGGTCTTTCAGGACCTCACTTGTGCACCCAGCCTAATTGGATTTGCCAGAGTACTATCTTTTATTGAATATTTTGACTGTCACCTCTCTCAGGAGGATTTGGGAGTGGGTAGGGGGAGGAGGAAGGGAAAACCTGAAGAAGAAAGTAACAACATAAAGGTAAGAAATCACTAAAGTCCAAGGTGAGAGGGCAAAACGGAAATGGACGAATGGACCTACGTGCATCAGAAATTGAAGGGCAAAATATTACACAAACAGGTCCCTGGCATTATGCTACGGGCATTGAAATCTACTACTTTCTAGCTTTATAGCCAAGGGCAAATCATTTGACCACACCAAATCTCAACTTCCTCATTTCTTTAATGAGGATAATGATAGTATCTTACCTCATTGTGTAGTTGTGAACATTGCCATGTTCCATGAAAAGCCATAAGTACAGAAGCTGGCTACAGAGAAAGCTATCACTACTATTATTATTGAGTGGCTGAATTCTCAATGCTTTCTATGCACCATATCATTCAACCTTCAACATCCTTACGCATGATTGAAAGAGAGGGTAATCTCCAGGTAATGTAGTAAATGAGGGAATCCACCATTGGGATGGATGGGTTTCTGATCCTGAATTTGTGTTGAAGTTACAGTAGTCTTTCCCATCTTATCTGCAGTTTCACTTTCCACACTTTTAGTTACCCATGGTCAATTAAGTCTGGAAACATTAAATGGAAAATTCCAGAAATAAACAATTCATAAGTTTTAAATTGTGCACCACTCTGAGTAGAGTGAAGGAATCGCACGCTGTCCCACCCCAACCCTCCCAGGAAGTGAATCATCCCTTTGTCCAGCGTACCCACACTGGATACACTACGCACCCATTATAGTCCCTTAGTAGCTGTCTCAGTTATCAGATTGACTGTCGAGGTATTGTGGTGTTTGTATTTAACTAACCCTTATTTTACTTAATAATGGCCCCCAAGAATAGTAATGCTGGCAATTAGAATATGCCAAAGAGAAGCCATAAAGTGCTTTCTTTAAGTGAAAATGTGAAAGTTCTTGACTGGGGATCTTGGAATGTATCTCCTGTGGATAAGGGGGTCGGGGAACTACCATAGTAAATCCAAACTCCAAGAATTGTGGGTGGATAGCTGGGCTGACACAGCTTTGCTGCTATGGCAACACAGGCCTTTTTGATGTCCCTGCCTGATAATTTCACAGGCAATGTTGTACATAATAAAAATTGCATGACCCTGAACTGAACCAGAGTGCTCTGAGAAATAGTCACTACAGCCAGCACGGCATCAATAGAGCTGAAAAGATGTGTAAATAGTGAACAAAAAGGAAAGTTAGCCTTTACAAACCAGCTATGAAAATGCCATGGTGGCCGTAAATGCCATTTGTATAACAGTTTGGACTTGTTTTGCTTTCTTCCATGGAAAGATGTTAAAAGGTTAATTTCAATGAAAAGTAGATGCAACAGTGAGCATAAATGAGCAAATCATGTTCCAAGTTAGTGGGCGCAAGGAAGACTTCCTTGAAAATCGGAGAGGAGAGAAGAGAGGGGCTTTGGGAGGCCATACTTCCTAGAAATTTCCTGTTCTGCTTTTAAAATTTATCTCCTCAACTAGTTGTACCATGTAACTTCTCACATGGCGTCCCATCAGACCTCACATTTGTGAAGGAAGTTCTCCTTTAAAACCCAGTGATCAATTTATTTGATTCCCCTGATTTCTGTATGTCTGAGCTAGTCAGATTAAATATTGATAGAAACTTTGATTTCAAGTTACATCCATGCAGCTCCGTGTTCTCAAAAAATAGTGTTACTATCCAAAGAGAATGAACCTTCCAGGCACACCTGCATTTGGAGATAGCTGGCTCCAAGTTTTTCATCTTTATTGGAGTCAAGTTAATCTAAAATACAATTAAATTCCAGCTCTCCATCAATAATAGCTTTGTTACTCCTGGGAGACAAATTTGGTTTAACCTTCAGGAAACTCATTTTGGCTTTCTTCCTTGTTTATTTATTTATTTTTTAAATTCTCTTCCACATTATTGGTTAGGAGTAATGACTTATCTGTTTTTCATATTGGAAGAAAGGTGTTCTTGGCTGCACCAGTAGTCAGTGACAGGAGAAGTCAGTGATAGCTCAGCAGTGGGCAGTGCATGAACAGACTTTGAAACACAGCATGGTCAATGACGTAAGTGGAGGTCTTTATTCAGGAATTTGTTTCATGTCTCAGGGATCCTATACTTGTTCATGGCTACTCCTCTCTTTCTGCCCTGTCCTGAAAATCCAGGATATTTATCTTCCCCCTGGATTCTGAGCTTTCTACCTGGGGCAGAATTCCCAGGTCATTTACCAAATAATGGACCCATTTTTTTTTTCTCATCCATCATTTTTACCATCAAGACACACACCCAGACACACACACCACAAGAAGACCTACCATTCACAAATTACTTGGAAAGGATTTGGGTAACTCATTCTCTGAAGAGTGCCTGTGACTCAGTTTTATGTGAATTTGAATTTTAAAAGAAACAATACTCAAAAGTATGTAAGATTTTTGTACATGGAAAGTGTTGAGTGGTAAATATTGATCAGAAAGGAAATTTAGAGTGGGCACTTATTATGTTGGATCAAGGGAAAGGTACAATATTTAGTTAGTGGGGGATTTAAAAAATGAAATGAGCAAATTCAGAAGAAACTCAGTCAGATTTGTGGAGAGAGAGCATGCCCACTACAGAAGGAAAAAGAAGCAGAAAGGTGGACTACTTTGCATTTGTTCAGCCACAATTATAAAGGGAGCCAAGAACATACGATGAATCTGAGCAAACAGGGTAAAATGCCCAAGTCAAGAGTGAACTACACACTTTCACTGATGATAATGGCCTGAGAATGAGAAAACCACATGCAGAGGAAGGAAGCAGCAATCAGAGATTGCACACCCAGAGGTGGGACTGGGAATGCACACCCACTAGCTCTCATCAAAGAATCCCCTTCACCTATCACTTCCTTTCCATGCTCTGCTGCTTCTTATGTCCTGCATTGTCGGGGTGGGGGGGGAGGTTTATGGGGAATGGGCTTTCATAGCCATTTCTTTTGAAACTCTACACTAACCATTTTGGCTATTGACTAATTAGTGTCTGAGCACTTCCGTAGTTTTGCCATTAAACAGGTGTATGACCATCAAAATCACTTAATCTACTTGGACCTCATCTATAAATTAGGGTGTTGGATGAATGTAATGAAGGAACCTAGGATTCCTTCAGTATAGGACATACGCTATGTTTGACAAGCAGATTCTGATGTTTAGAAAAGAAAAATACTTGAAAAATATTTGAATACCAAAGATCTGGAGCAACAATGACAAACCTTTAAATGGTCCAAATAATTCTGCTTTGACTAAAATTGTTCTTGGCCATATTCTCTAGGTCATTGGAGATGACTTTCCTGTAATAATCAGGTTGAACTCTATCCCTTGATATATTGCTGCTGTGATAGCATCAAGAGGAGCAAATATAAGGACAACTGAGGATTAGCAAGAATAGCCAGCAAAAGAGAGAAACTGAGGCCAGTATGAAGCATTTTATAAGCTTGTACAGAAAGAAAGATGTTTTAGTTCACACTAACAATAATAGTAACTGGTAACCTTTTTATATAGCACTTCCAGTGTGACAGTGTTCTAAGTACCAGGCATAAAAGGCAACCGTATAAAATAGGTGTTATTATATCTGCATTGTACAGATGAGGAAACTGAGACACATATTAGTTAAACTTGCTCATACTTAAGAGATGAGCCTAGGATTTGAAACCAAGAATCCGTGTCTTGATTCAATGGACATGAGACAACCGTGGGATCATTCACTTATTATGAAGCCAGAGAAATTCACCCTGGATGTTGGTTCTCTTAATATCAAGCTACTGAGTCTTCAACATAATTTCCCTAAAGACACTAGAGAGAATCTGGATTTCTAATTAATCTAAGAGTTGGCACTATGTGGAAAATTAATGAAAAGGGTTCTGGTAAATTCCATTGAACATTTTCTGCTCTTGTAAGTACCCTGGCACGGGATGTGCTCACAGGAAGACCATTTTACAAATCAGTCATACACTGCGTTTATTAATGCTTTTAACTTTAATAAGCTCCACCCTTCAAAGGATTCCCTTTGGACAGAGATGAAAACTGAGACCAGAGGGTTGCAGTAAAGTGACTTATTCAAGCTCCAAAGTAAATGATGTCAGAGTGGGATCAGAACTCCTATTTCCTGACTTCAGACCAAGGATTTTCAAATGAGATTATATGGCTCCTATATTTCAATCTCTTTCTGTCTCTCTCTCCCCTACTTTCAAATAAATTGTACCTTAGCATCTGTATCACTCAGGACCGCTTGGGAGTTCAAGTGAAAAGAACTTGAATGATGTGACTTCCAAGAGAGACAGACATAGGTTAGATAATCATGTCCTATAAATTTCCTCCTCAATCCCAGTGCCTCCCAAGTGTCTTCTCCCCTCCTTTCAATCTCACTGCTGCTATCTTGATTCTCAATTTCATTAATTCAACCTTAGATTGCTGCCTCTCTTCCCTGCCTCTATTGTTCCCCTTTCCTCAATCTATGTCCCTGCTACTTGCAACTTTATCTTTCCATAACTTTGTTTAAAAGTTCAAGTTTTGACTTAAAATCATGGGTTTCTAGTATTCTGAGGGTTACTCCATCGGTCCTTCGTGTGTGTAAACGCACTCGGGGCTCATAAGCAAGGGGAATTTCTGCCCCCACTTCCAGGTATGCCAGGTAGACTTTATTGATACTGTAACAACTGTTAGTCTCATCAACATTCTAAGGAACATTACGCATTTTGCAGAAGTCAGTACTGTGTTACTATTAAGGTTATAAGCTTTGGAATGTGATAACATGGGCTTGACTCCCAGCTTTGCTCCCACTAGTTTGGGACAGCTGGAGGGTTGGCTGGAGGATGTGTGAGCTAGGATGACTTCACTCACATGTCTGGAAGTTGACAGGTGATTGGCCAAGTGTTGGCTGATTCTCAGCTGGTCCACCTTGGATTTCTGCCATATAGCCTCCCATCTTCCAGGATAGCAGCTGGGGCTCATTCATATGATAGTCTTAGGATCTCAAGCGTACCAGGAAAGAAAGCCCTGATGTGCAAGTATGTTTCAATCCTCTTCCTGCATCCCATTCACTCATGTCCCTGGATCAAAGCAAGTCACATGGTGAAGCCAAGATTTAAGGGATGATGACATAGATTCTACCTCTTGTTGGGCAGGGAGCAATCTTGAGCAATCTATCACACATGTTAAGTTTCAGTCTCCTTACATGAATAATGGAGATGTTAATGTTCATTTCTGAATCATAAATTTGCAGTGAGGTTCAAATCATATGAGATATGTCAAGTGCCCAGTACAATACTTGACACCTAGAATGAACTCAATAGATGTTTAACGCCAAATGTGAGTCCTGTAGCAGTTATTAAAAGGAAGAGAATGTTCTTTGACCTGTGGTGGTTTAAAGTTGATCTCAAGTTTTTCCATACTCCTCCCACTGAGAATTGTAGTCTATGTCCCATTCCCTTGAATCTGGCCAGGCTCTGTGACTGCTTTTGACCAACAGAATACAGTGGAAGTCACACTGTATCAGTTTGCATGCCCAGATGTAAAGAGATTGGCAGCTTCCACTTCTTGTCCATTTACTTCCACTTCCTATGTGATGGAACTCTCACTTTGAGCCACCAGGTAAGGAGTCTGACTCCCCTGCTAAAGAAAATACTTGGAGAGGCCCAGCGACTACAGAGGGCAACAGGGATTCAGTCAAGATCAGCTTTTCAGAAATCCCCCCTGACATGCTGTGTATGGGCGTGAAGCCATCCTGGACCCTTCAGATCAGCCCAGTTGCCTGCTAAATACCAAGAGTGACCCCAGATGACATCACATGAAGCAGAAAAATTAGCCAGAGGAACCCTGCTTGAATTCCTGACTACAGAGTCATCAGATATAATAAGACAGCTATTGTTTTGAGCCACGCAGCTTTGGGGTGGTTAAGAACAATTTACATAGAGCAAGGACTCAGGATGCAGGGTGACTAGGACTGAAGTTTCCTGGGGTGTGAGACTTTCAGTGTTCAAACCAGGAAAGTCACCCTTCATCCATACTGAAGATTATCACTGTTATTTTGTACTAAAGCAAAAATGAACAATGGTGAGGTGATTTCATTTCTAGCAAAACTACCCTAAGGCCACTAAGGGATTTCATACCTTCATAGGAGGTGAAACGTATTTCTGGATGGAAACACTGCATGATGCTGAGTTTTATAGAAGACAGTCTATTGAAAATCAGTTCTTGTTGATTTTCTTATATACGAGGCTCCTTTTTATTTAAGAATAGCTTTCTTTAGAACTCTCATACATGGATAAGAAAACAGGAATGTGAGCCCCAATGGCATTTCAAACATAAGCTTCAACAAAATCATTTTGACTGAATTTTGAATAACTTTAATTATCAGAGCAATTATCAGAGCAATTTAGCAACCCATGTCTTGCTAAAATTAGTATCTTTCGCATTTGTTATTTGGGAGAGGCTTTTAAAATTTATGTAACTAGTACTTTAATTTTCCCCTTAATATAAATTGTAAATTTATTCATATTGTGAGATAATTTAAGTTTATTTTTTTCCAAATGACAAAAATAACTATCTGTGTTGACTGTTTAGAAAATCTAGAAAAGAACAATAACGTTAAAATATGTTTGATAGAATAAAGGAATTTTCCCTCTAATTACTCTTTGGTTATCAAACACAAACCACACATGTGCGCGCACACACGAAAGAAAAACAAAATGAAATAAGGAATCTGCATTGCCAATGATATCTGGAGTTCTTAACAACCTGAAAGGAGAAAAAAAATGGCTAGGAGAATGATACTTGGGCAAAATCTAGGGAGAACAGAAGACATTGTTAATATGTGTCTCTCCCTACACAGCTCTATAAAAAGTCTAGATTTCTACAGAAGCAAGCGAGAGGCTTCCAAATTGCATACCCGTGTCTTTTGATGAGAAGATGGAAGGCCAAGGTCATGAGGGATCCACACGCAGAGGGCCTCCCTGTACACTTGGTTCCACAATGGGTAATGGCAGGGGAAAGAAGGGCTGAAGGGGAAGCCCTTCTTCATAGCAGAATTACTGGGTGAAAGTATACAAATGTTTTTACACTTTGATTCCTACTGTCAAATTGCTTCCCAGATGGTTTGTAGCAGTATATATTTCCACTAGTCATATTTTATAAACTGCATTTAGTATTATCTTTCTTGAAATTTGCCAATTAGGGAAAAATGTGGCATTGTTCTTTATATTTATAGTTTTCTAAATTAGTAATGGATTGAATTAACAATCCAGATTTATTAGACATTTATATATTTTTTTTCTGTTTTGATTGACCTATTTATAACCTGTACTTATTTTGTTTGGGGTGTCTTAGTTACTTTTTTTATATTTACTCACATGTTATTCATGAAAAATTATTCTCAGGTGGCTTTTATTTTTTTCCATAATAGTTTTATTTACTTCTATTTATAAACCCTGATTGATCATTCCTTCGGGTGACTGGAGAATTTGGCAGGGTAGCAAACTGGTATAATTTCCAGAATGTTAAAGTATTCTGCTGTCTAGGCCTTAGCTCAAATGTATGACAGGTGTCTCTTGATGTCAAGAAAAAAAATCTCTCTTGGAATTACTATTTTCCTATTCAATCCTGTTATTTCAAATTGCATGTTTCAGATCTGTGTAATTATGAAGACACTACCCTCTTCCTCTATTATTTTATGAAAGTATTTCGCACTGTTTCAGCATGCCCTGCCACAGGGGGTCTAGAGTAGGTGCAATGCTGAAGGCTGCCCCTCATGCGACTGCGCTGATGGAGTGCTTGTTGTTGGTCTGACCACAGTTTCTCTTTCTCTTTTTGTGGATGCATATTCTAAATACCACAAAGGAGGATGCAGGTGAGTAGACTCAAGCTTGTGTCTGGCTTTATCTCCCCTCGAGTCCAGGGCTGCATATAAATATCACCCATCGTTCCCAAGACACAGTCTGCCCTGCTTGTCCGACCCTAGGGGAGTCTGGTGAAACTGAACCATTGGTGGTTGCTGGAGAATTGCCTGCTTTCCCACCTGAATTCCCCACCCTCAGGTGGTAGGGTTTTAGGGTGGGTGTGTATTTCAGTTTGTCAAAAAGAGATCAGTTCCTGTGCTGAAAGGCAAGCCTGGGGCAGTGTTTGACAGAGCCGGGGACACCGGGAGGGACAATTACCGCGTAAGTGGTTCTCACGCTGAGTCTGGCATTGGGTGCCAGCTCGCACATTAACTCCTTTGACGGTATTTTCGCCAGTTTACTCAACATTCTCAAGGGATGGCTTTGTCGATTGTTTCTCTGGCTGCTGTTTTGACAGTCGATAGCCCCTTGATGCCAGCTTAGGCTGTCTAATAAGAAAGAGACCAACGTGAAATTTTAAACCCGACAACTGCTGGTCGTGGTATGGGGTGGCTCCAGCTCTGTTCTCTCCACTTTTCCCCTCTCCTGAATGGTAATGGGCTTTTATCAAATGCACGTCTTTCCTCATTCTCCCAGATTTTAGGGAAGGTGGGATCATGCATTAGTGTGGATGGATCAGAATCAGGGGAATGTTGAAACTTCCAGTGGAAACTGACAGGGGATGCTAAGCCCCAATGTAAGCGAATACAATTTACATTATCAAGGTGATTCCAGACAAATGCCTATTATATTTGTGATGTTTTGTGTGAAAATTTCCAATGAGCAGCAATGACTGGACAAGAATCCAGCTCTGACCTAAACAACATGGTTTCTGGGGGCTGGAAGTGGATTTATGAACAGAATCTGTGTCCTATAGCCACATCAATAAGAAACACAGACATCACAGCTCCATGCTATTTGTAAACAGTTATAAAAGAAAGGAACAGGAATAAGAATTGCTTTCTTCTCTAAATCCTCTGGTTAGGCGTGTATCTTAGAATTCCAGCAAAAGCACATTCCTGGCATCCTTCTAGTGCCCACCTACTAAGGTGTAAACAGAGGTCAGGTGAGCTTTTTGAGAACAAAAGTACAGTGTGAAACTAGCTACCTCAATATTACCATGATCTTTCTTGATTGTGCATGTTGCAGTTTCTCAGTCCAACTTATAATTTTAATCTATTATATTTATTTCCATTTTAGCTGCCACATTAAGCACTGTTTTGCATTTTAACAATTGAAACAACTTGGAAGAAATAATATGTTCAATTTTTTTTTTCATTGACTCTTTAGTCCAAATTAAAGTATAAGACATTAAATACGTTTTTACTTAACAAGGTTTAAGCTGTTTCAAAATCGAATATGGTGATTTTTCCATGCCTTTATTTAATAACGTAATTCTTTAAAATTTTCTAACTTAATTCTATAGAACTGTCACTTTAGAAAGTTAATAAAAATTAATATGGACAAGTTTGTATATGATTATCAAATATTTCAGGGCTTATCACAGTCTTCAATTTCAATCAATAAAATAGTAATTTATACTTTTTTTTTTTGCTATCTCAGAGATCCCAATGTCATAATTTACATTTCTGATAAATACAAAAGCAACAGAAAAGTGAGAATGCAGAGGAGGTGACTCATTTCAAAAATTAAAATGGTCCCCTCTTAATTGCCCCGACCACACCCTTTTTTGGGTGGGTAAGGAGAATAACCCACAAACTGGAGATTAAGTTATAGTCATCTGATATTAAAGGGAAAGAACATTTTTAAAATGCATTTGCTGATCATTGCCACTTGCTTTGCAGAACCTAATACACCCCTCCCTGATAACATCAAAGGAATTAAGGCTCTCTTTATGTAGCAAATGCTTTTCACAGTTCAATAACCATTCCTGTTGCTGCTATAATATTTCACCCACATTTCCCCATGCTCAGAGTAGGCCTCAGAATTGGAATTGCTTCATTTCTATTGAAAACACCTTCATTTCTCCTTGCTACATTTTAGCACCCCTCTCCAAATATTTGCAGGCCAAAATCATTCTATTACTCAAAAAAGTGGAAAAATAATTTCTCTGCTTTGGTGTCTAGTTTCTGAGACACGGAGACTAAAAATGCCCTGTGGTGGTGTTCTCACTCATTTTCCTCTAGCTGTTTAAAGAGCCGAACCAAGAGGCAGTGAGTGAGCGGTTTGACACATGAACCAGAAACAAACAGCAAAAGACAGGAATCAAGAGCCCTAATGTGCCCGCAATAGAAACCATTGTGTGAGGCACTTCCTGGGAATTATTTAGGGATTATAGTGTCAAAATTGTTTAATCTGTAGGAAATACCCCAGGCCTTCAATTCACATCAGCAAATATGTATTAAGTGCTTACTTTGTGCTCAGGACTGAGTTAAACACTTAGGGAAACAAAAAGAAAATATAACTGTACTGCTTGATAAACAGAAGTGTGAGTGGATTTTATTGAAGGAGGTAAAAAGTGGTGTAACCAAGTGAAAGCTCACTCTGGTCACTGTGGGACAGCCAGTAAATTGAGTGATAAGAAGTTGGGGCAAGGGAAGTGAATTTATTCAGAAAGCCAGCAAACTCAAGATGGCGGACTAGTGTCCTAAAGAGCCATTTGGAGAAAGTACAGAATTCAGGCTTCTTCCATGTCAGGGGAAGGGGGGTGGGAGGAGTTTGCGGTCAGGAGGTGATTGATGGCCACAGACATCTGGACATCAGTAACGGTCCAAGGGGGATGGTGAAACTTCAACCTTTGGTTGCTGTGGTCTCAGTCATGAGATTCCTATAAATCTTTTAATAAATAATAATTATTTTGTACATACCTTGCTTATCTCCGTGGGGAGGTCGTTTCAAGCAGGGAGGTTGTTTTGGTAATTTCTAGGCTTCATTTAATGATTAGCATATCTACCTGCAGGACTAAGCAGAAGTTGCTAAGGGACATGTGAGGCTTGAGCAAGATGGAGCCAGAAAGACTGATTATTCTAGTACATTGGGGCACATGCCTCTGTACATATATTATTTTCTTCATATCTTAATAATATTGCAGGTGGGTCTTCTCGACTCTTTCCTAGATCTATCTTAAATAAAACTAAAGAAAACAACAACAAAAAAAGTTTTACTCTAGATTAGTTGTTTTAATTTTCAGTTTCAGAAACAAACACCCTGATGGTTTTGAAACTTAAGGAGGAATCATTAAAAATCAACATCTGTCAGAAAGAGCAAAAACAGGAGGAGGCAGGACTTAAAAAGACTTTCAGATCCTTAAAAGGACTGCTATGAAGGCATAAAGGAAAAAAAAAAAAAGATGAATGGGAAAGGAAACTAGTATTTTGTATGATTTATTTTAGCAACACCAGAGAGAAAAAGTTTGAGGGAGACCCATGAGTCTCTAACATTTAGGAATGTTTTACCCGTTTTGTTTTTCTTTTTTATTCTACAAAATGAAAAGACTCCAATCTAATTTTTTCATTAAATCACCTAGATAGTTCTCAGATTTCTCAACCCACTCCCACTCCTCTTTTAAGGAAAGATTCAGCCATGCTTGTTGTTTTAAAAGGTTTCTAATCACAGGAGAACCACATTCAACTTTGCTCATTTCCTGTGCCAATTAACAGACAGGAGTGGTTGTCTCCCCACTGTTACCACAAGGAATTCCAGGGACTGACCCTTTCAAACTTGACTCTCAGTGCCTGGGAAAGTGGCATCATTTTTGGAAAGAGACAGGAAGTTGGAAATCCTGAGAGTTACAGCCCAAGAGCCTGAGAAACAGGAGGGCAGGGACAGCTTATAGGCAAAGAGAGTGGAAGCCCCAGGAGTGAAGAAAACTTTATTTTTATTTCTCAATTTTATTCTGCAATGAAAGTCTAGGTCCTGAGAATAAAACAACAGAAAAATTACCTTGTTTTATTGGGCACTCAAGGAGGTTCCTCGTTCTGAGTACTATATAAATCTACAAAAAAGGGTATAAGTGTTCTGATTCCGAGTTTAGATGAAGAGAAAGAGAACTCCAGAGGTTGGCCCTGCAGGGTTGGAACAGAGATCAAATGGGAAGTTCAGGGTTTTAGTGGAGGCCAGGGCCCCATACTTACAGCTGCTCTGACCTCCTTGGAACCCAGAAGGAGGCTGCACAAAGGGAGTAAAGGTACCTGAGAGAAGATGAGACATGTCTAAGAAAACTGGGAAGTTCTGCTGATTTGGGCCAGGCTTAGATAGTTGCAGCGGGACTCCTGTAAATGATCAATTTCAGCAGGCAGTGGGCTAGATGACGGCTGTTCTAGGATGGCTTAGTAGAGAAGACTCAGCTCGGTTCCATGTGCTCTCATCCTCCAGCAGGCTTGCCCAGGCTTGCTCTCATGGTGGTAGTACAGCTCTAGGAGAGAGAACAAGTGGACAGAGCCTCTTGGAGATATCCATCCTCCATATCTGGCTCAGAAACTGAGCTCTGTCCAACTTCAAGGGACCACATGGACTTGAATTGTGACAAAGTAGAGCTCAGAGAACTTTCCTCTACTTTCCACAGATATTTGAATTCCCACAGGAGGGAACCAGAACCCCAATAATGGCTGTGAGGGAATTTCGACAGCTCAGCGGGATAGAGATACAGAGATTGAGGGTCTTTTAAAGAAAATTAGAAACAAATATATGGCTGAGTTTTACACACTGAAATTTCTTCATAAGTTTATGGCTTCTTTTTGTAAAATTTTTCAGTTACAGTTGACATCAATATTATATTATTTTCAAGTTTATAGCATAGTGGTTAGACATTTATATAACTTATGAAGTGATCCCCTGATAACTCTAGTACCCACCTAGCTCTATAACTAATTATTACAATATTATTGACTATATTCCCTATGCTGTACTTTACATCCCCATGACTATTTTGTTAACTGCAATTTTGTACTTCTTAATCCCTTCACCTTTTTCACCCACCCATCAACCCCACCCTCCCTGGCAACCATTAGTTTGTTTTCTGTATTTATGAGTTTCTTCATGATTTCTTAAGACCAAGGATTTCTTAAGCTCAAGTACCAAGCAGTCAAGAAGAAGAAGGAGAAGGAGAAGGAGAAATTAATTCTAAATTCTAGATAAACAGTGTCTCTGGACACATAATGTCCAAGGTTTTGTGGGTGTCACTTTTCCATCTCTAGTCATATAAAAATTACCAAGAAAATGATTAGTATGATGTTAAGTGCTGCACATGGTACAGGAAATTGTGTTATTTTTGTTTAATTTAGTGGTACCATACTCTTATTAGAAATCATTAATTAGAAATAAGCTCAAAACAAGGGGCACTTGTGGTCAATCTGATACAGGATTTCTGGCCTCAATAAATTTGCTGGGGCTCCATGTAATAAACTGAATGCAAAAATGGCCCCAATATTCCAAACCACCTTGTATCCATGTTATTTGCAATGTGACTTTGTAGCTGCTCTGATCAAAAGGCTGAGTCTATTTCAACACCTGTTGAATCTGGGCTGGTCTTCTGATTCATTTTAACAAATAGAATGCAGTGGAAGTGACGTGTTAGTTCTGAACCCTGTCATCCTCAAAGGCCTGAACCCCTTTCTGCCCCCTTCCACCCAGGACACCAAGCTCAAAGACAAAAAGAATCATGATCTTCCTGTAGATTCTGTTTCAGCCTGCCAAAAACTCGTGAGACACTCAAGTACACAGCATAGTTACCTGCTTAAATGTGAGAGGGAAGAAAAATATCAAAATTTCTATCCCAAATTACCCTGCAATGGCTTACATTTTCAAAGAATCTTTGGGTATTCTTCAAAGTGTGCACCAGATCAAGATCTTGTTCACATCTCCCCAACTTCCTTCCTCCCGTGATCCTGCTCAGAAAGAAGCAGATTAGTTCCCATCAGCGCTGGCAGCTACCAAAGGCAAGGTCACAGGCGGTAATAATATAGGCAGGCTCATAACAAGATGTTTGAAATGTGTCCCAGAGCTATTAGATGAAGTTCTGGATACTAAAATGTACTCCTAAACCCAGCTCTTTGTATAACTTCAAGTACAAGCCAGCTGTTCATCAGCCTTAGGAAACAAATGTGGGAATAACTAATTAATGGAAGATGTTTCCAGGCTAAACAAGAGAAGAACGGTGTTTTAATGCATGAATAGTTGGCCTCTATTGTAAAATCTTTATTCCTCTCTGTGCCTTAACCATTTGGGGCGACTTCAATATTAATGGAATTTCTGTAGACACTTAAGAAATTGTAAGGTGCGGTTTGATTCAGTTGTCTGGGAGTCCTCTAGGCTGACTTGGCTGGGGATATATGCTGCAAGGACAGCTCAAACTTGGTGACATCTTGGCTTTTATTCCTCTAGAAACATGTCTACTGAGGGTCTCCCATGTGCCATGGACTTACCGCTGGGCAACACTGGGAAACCAAAGAATCTGGCTATTGATCGCAAGAGCTTGAAGTCTCAGGAAGTCACAGATGGTTGAACCCTTTGTATGAATCTTTCTTTTGCCAAAATAGCTTGAAAATTCATTATCCAGTGTAGACGTGAAACCAGTCTCCTTCTTTTAGACTCAAATATTGAGAAAGCCACATCTGTTGTCTTCTCTAGTATAGTTCGTCTCCCCACCTGAGAGCTATACAATCTAACATATTGTCCCACTGCTGACTTATTTTTTTTATGCTTATCATAATTCTATCAAATTACTTACTGCATCATTAGGATGAAGAAACAGGGAAGTCTTTCTCTCTCATTCAATTGAAGGTACCAGATTGCAGCGGCCACTGGATGTATGCAGCACGATGATGTTATTCCCTTTGCTGTTCTCAACAATGGGGGGAAAGGAGCTGGATGACAAGAATAAGATAATAAAGGAGGAGTCATAGGAACTAAGTGATGCAAGCAGGTGGGCTATAGCAGGGGATGATGAGGAGTAGAGTGCAACTGAGGATAATGCCACATATAAGGAAATCAGCTAAGTTCCAATAGTTGCCATGAGGGATTGTTGTTCCACTATTGCGAGAGCTTTTTCAAAAGCATGCAGAAATCCAGATTTGATGTGAATTCCCTCAGCTTTGCAATCATGAGGAATAATTACTTTTTTTTTTCCTTTTAAATAATGTGTAGGCCACACACAACATGACATTGGGTGAAATGTGGCTTTAGGGCAGCCCTTGGGGCTCTAGAACAAGGGACATAAAGTTGCATTGAGAGAATGCCTCTGCATCTTCCCCTGCAATGGGGATGCAGGTCATTTTACTCAAATGTGACCATAAGATCCCCCTTCTAAAGTTTAAAATTCAAAGAAGACCCCTGTAGCTTTACCACCAGTCCACATGAATCTGTGGAGGAATGGTTAAACTATTCCCAGGGCACAGATGTCAATATGCCAAAAATCATATCTTGCCCATGCTCTGCATGTTATGGTTTTCACTGATGCCTTTGGGTTTGATGAGGTAATACATGCAGCTTGGTCTGCCTGGCCAGCCTACCTGTGTACCCTGCGTTGAGCCCCCTCAATGTGCCTCTAGAAATGCTAGGTTCCTGGGTCTACCTTCAGTGAGAGAGGCAAATAGAGTCAGTCTTGCCAGAGGTGAGCTGGGGAGGTTGGCTGTACCCCAAGGAGACAGACTTTGAGCTAGTTTCTAATTCAGTTTCCCAAAGCAATAGAGCTATTCAAAGACTACTTCTGGTTCAGTTTAATGAAACCGCAGAAAATTTGCAAACTAAACTCACCAAGACGAGACAATAATAGAAAGCAGATTTTTCTTCTTTGGATGCCATAGCTGATGAGAGCATCTTCAGGGAGGCACTGGAGTAAACACATTCTCTGTGTCCTCAAGGTTTGGGGGAATATGAAGCTGGCAGGGCTCTGCTTTCTGGGGTACACACAATGCATGCTCCAGGGCTTTTGTATTTTATATAATACTCTTTTACTCTCATAATTATAAAAACTTGCTCCTTCACTTTTTTTAGATCTCTGTATAAGCTCCTCACAGAGAGATCCCTTTACCAAGTTAACTGCAATAGCATACGCCATTACTCTTCTTTCTCCCATTGACTCTAGTTTTCCTTGTAAAACTTCTCATTACCTTCTATTGACACTACATAATTTATTATTTGGCTTCTTCGTTAGAATATAAACTCAGCAAGGGCAGGGATTTGTTCACAGATTCGCTACTGTTGTCTAATGCCCAGAACAATGTATAGAACTATGTAGAGGCACAAAATATGTGCTCATTGAGTGAATAAATGACATATGGCTTATACACTGAGGATAGACGTACTTTAAGTTAAACAGTCCTTGGCTGGTTGTCTCTGAGTATCCTTTTTCCTAGCATTACGTTAGATGTCAGCAATGAACATATTCACATCCCCAAATCTGTATTCCACTGGAAAGCTTTCAATTATACTTTTAAAAATCTCAAATATTGTCATTTTGACTCAACTGTTTTTGGCAAAATGATGCTCCCCATATATAAAAAGACAAAATATTTTTTTCTAAATTGCTCAAAATACACTTAGACCATCAAACGACCTTCCTTAAATTAATTTGATGGTTTAAGTGTACATGAAATAAATAATATTTCCTTTCATACATAAGTAGATCTAAAACAAGAGGGAGAAATTTGTAGCCTTTGGTTATTATTTGGAAAATAATCACTTTGGGCATTGGATCAGCTTCCTGTCTATACAACTCACCAATTTCTAATACTGACATTTCAAATTTTCGTATCATTTTTTTTTACTTACTCACTGGACTGCCTTCAACACAAGTTCCAGTTATTTTTCTTTTTTTCTCTCTTTCTTTCTTTCTTTCTTTCTTTTCTCTTCTCTCTCTCTCTCTTTCCTTTTTTTTTTTTTTTTGATAACTAAGATATTTTTGAAAGTACATTAACAAACCAAGGAGAAATACTTGCCCCAGGTACTTGCTAAAGCTGGCATTGCAAGTTTTAATGTTACTTAAAAACAATTAGGCTTAAAGTGAAAAGAAAACTGAGTGTATTATCCCATTTACTTTATTTGCCACACAAAAATAGATTTTTAAAAGTGAATATTGTATTCTAACACACTGCAGAGAGGTGGTGGTAGGAAGATGCGAGTCATAGGGTAGTTGGAATTAAGTAAACATTTAAAGGCTGGCTCGAGGCCATCCTGTGTCAAATTATATTGATTTTTGTTTCCAATATCCATTTACTAAAGAATCAAACTAGATATTTTTGCTTAAAATGATGCCCCCAAAGTTTGTGTGAAAAGGAGTAGGACTAGAAAATATACAGAAATAATTGTCAATTCATTCCAATATGTGCTTGGCCCCAGTATTCCACTGAAATAACTCTTGTTAGTGTGGCCAAAGATCTCCTCACTCAATCCAAATAATATCCCCAAGTCTTCATCTCTCTTCTCTACTCAGTGACATTTGATACTAGTGACCCATCTTTTGGTTTTGGCACACTATTTCCCTATGGCTCCCACGACACAATGTTTTAGTTTCCCATCTACCTTTATGGAATCCTTTCTGTACCTTCAGTATGGAAATTTCCTGTTCTAATCATCACTAAAATTTAGTCGTTCCAGGCACAGCCCTAGCTCTCTTCTCGTATTCCATAGTATTTTTAGTGTCTCAGTTACATTCCTCCCTTCAATTATCCACTGGATAATTATCTGAGCTGGAGTCTAATCTCCAGTCCATATTCTTAAACTTTTAGATAACTACCCACTTGCTAACTTCTATTAAATGTCTCAAAGACATTCTAAATGCAACCAGTCCAAAACTAAGCTCATGACCTCATAGTCTGATCTGGGCTTTGCTTCCCAAATCAAGATCTCAGCATTCATCTCCTTATGCAAATCACCCTTGAGACCTTTCTCTCCAAATCAACCCCAAGTTTATTTTTTAATATAGCTCAACTTTGTTCATTTCTTTTCAAAACTATAACCATTTCTTTAAGCTATCCTTTTATTTTCTCTGGAAAATGAAAAAAACTTCCAAATGGCTCTACCCACACCCATTCTAACCCTCTCCCTCAACCTAGCACCTCAGGGTAATACAGAATGGGCCTGTCACCACTAGCTTGAAACTCTTACATGGCTTCCCATTGGTTTCTGGGCAAACAGCACATATTAACAATCCACAGAGCCCTTCTCTGCCTGGTCTTCACTCACCCCTCAGGCCTCATAGTACACTGTGAATTCTCTCTTCCCCCACATGGGCCAGCCACTCCAATAGATCTTTTCCCCCATTCCCTAGGGTTCCTTCTCATCACAGGATCTTCCATGTGGTGTTCTACCCTTCCAGAAGGGTTTTCTCCTTTTTGCCTACTTGACTCTTACTTGGCCCTCAGATCTCTCAGTTCAATGGCTCCATCCTCAATGAAAATTTCCTTCAGTTTCCTGGCTAGGTCAAATCTCCTAGCCCCTCTTCTTAAATGCAATTTTATTTTATGTATGTTGGTATTTATTCATTTGTATTTATTGTTTCTCATTTATTATTTATTAATGTCTGCTGTCTGCATAGGCTGTAAGTTTCATAAACACGGAAAGCACATGTAGTTTCCTCACCATTATATAGCACAGTGCCTGTCAGGTGACAGGTATAGCATTAATATTTGATGAAGAAATAAAAGGAATTGTAAAGTGGTATTTATCTTTAAATTTGTCAAAATTCAGATTTGCGATGTGTGCATACCTTTGGGTCCTTAAAAGAAAAGAAAATTCTAGGCAGTGGTTACAGCCTGGAGTTAGTGGCTCTAATCTCCTAATTTGAAGATGCTCTGGAGTTCCAACTGGGAGACTCCAGATGGAAAAGGAATGAGGCATCAGAAGGCATGGGAACTGAGGAGGGATGTTGCCCAATTCCTTCCACCCTCTACTTTATCGGGAACAAACTACCTTTTATCTGCTTGGTTGGATAAAACATGCTCTCTTATAAAAGGTTCTGTTCCTCTGAGAGCAGTGCGTATAGTTTCAAAGCAGGAAACATACAGATTGGTGAAATGGATGGAAAAAAGAAAGGATAGAGAAAGAGGAAGGAGACTGAACTTTGTAAGGAAAATCAGTTCCAATATCTGAAAACTAGAAGAGAAAAAGTATTTCACGCAGGGAAATGTGGAAAATAATTTCTACAAAATGTTAGTGCCTAACGTATAATTTCCCCATGAGCACATATACATATGGCTTCCATGATCTTGGATTTAAATGATCTCTGTCATTTCTATAACACCATCCCAGAATCCCCTATTTGTTGACATCTCGATGACCTCTCCCAGAGTATTTCTCACATTCAGAAGTGATGTAAGAAATCTCTGGTTGACCATGTATGCTGATTTCTGGCTCCAAATATAAGGTTGTTGTATACACACTGTATTTTCAAGTTTTGGGTAAAAATAACCCCGATATTCTTATTCATAGCAAATTAAAAGCAGCCCAAAGTATTAAATAGGAGCATATCAGTACACAGAAGACATTTTTAAAATGTAGAGAGGTAGTGAAGCCCTGTGCTAGGGCTAAACTTAGACTATAATCTTTTTCTACTTTAGGACCACACATCTTGAAAGCGTTTCACAGACATCCTGCCTGATATTGCATGGATTCTGGCAGGACACAAGACATTTTCAAGCTCTAACACTGGTCTCTGTGAATGCCCCTTCACTTAGTGATTTTTGCTTCTGACCTGCTTGGGTCACTGTGTTGAGAGGGCATGGTTGAAATAAAAATTTCATTGAACAGTTGGAACCATATAACCTTGAGATCATAAACTGATAGCTGGTAACCCATATTTATTTCAAGATCATTTTTATTTAACATAGGCAATATTTATAAAGCATCTTTTTAAATTACCAGTATTTAACAAATAAGAGATTTTACATGAAACTCCAGATTTTCAGTGTGTGGACAGATCCAGGAGTGCAGTTTCCAGGCTCTCGCCCTCATGTGGAAAGGTGCTGGCTCAGGTAGTAAATGGCCATCAACTGTGACTGGATGGCCATCAGCTGTGGCTAGTTGGCCATCAGCTGTAACCAGTGAGCCATTGGCCACTAATATAACTGCTATGGCTACGCTAGCAGCAAATGGGAGCTAGCAAGAAGATGGTGACTGAGCTAGCAAGAGTGGATTGCAGCTAGCAAATGAGGTTGGTTGGCAGAGAAGTGGACGGCAGGTTGCGGATAGTGTGGCTCCTGTTTCCTGTGTCTCCAACCCAGCCTCCAGCGAGACTATAGTGGTGTGACTCCCCTATCTATGGCTCCGTGGGTGTTCCATTTTGGCCTCATCGTGTCCTGCATTCTTATGTGGGGAGTGGGACCAGAGACCCCACATGACACCCTGCATGACACTCAGTCTCTTTTTAAAAGTTGTCCTGATGATTATAATTTTCTAGGCTTGGGATGTGCCTTTTATTATGCTATCACAAGTCTCACCATGCCATATTCCCTCCATTAACGCATTTGTACTACTGGAATTAACCTCTGTAGGAAGGTGAGCTACGATGTTTCCCTGAAAATAAGACCTAACCAGAAAATAAGCCCCAGCATGATTTTTCAGGATGACACCACCTGAACATAAGCCCTAATGTGTCCTTTGGAGCAAAAATTAATATAAGACCTGGTCTTATTTTCAGGGAAACATGGTACCCTACTTAAACCCTTAACAGTAATTTCAACTTGTTTTCAAACTTTTAGGACATTCCTGTTTTTAGCAAAGTTACCCTAAATTGCTCCATGTCAGTAACTTAGATACATTTTGTTTCTGATCTTTGCTATCATTTTGGTAAAAAGCTAAAGATTTATATGATCTGAAGATGAAAGCAGAGTATATTTTGCTATCATTTTAGTAAGACATTTATCTTTTCTTGTTATCACATCTCAATTCATGTCCCAAGTACAAACAATGAGTGGTAGAGCTCTAGTCACCACAGGAATTCCCCTTCTCTTGGACTGTAGAAATTTCTTCGTGTTTTGGCTGCTCTAGGACTAGAGTCTTGCCGTGAAATCTCAGCCCTCAAGAGTGGGTCTTCACTACTTGAATGATCCTGAAAACAATTTGCTCCACCTGTGACAATAGTTCTCAACCCTGGCTGCACGTTAGAATCACTTGAGGAACTTCAAAACAATTTGAGGTCCAAGTTACAATGAAGACCAATTAAATCAGAATCTGAGGGAAGGCCCCCTCCTGCCCCACCCCCCCCATATTCATTATTTTAAAATTTTTTCCATGTAATTCCAATGTACAGCCACGGTTGAAATCCACTCTAGGTAAGCAATGTGGATTATCATTTTCTTCCCATAAATTTGTTAGTCATAGTTTCTGCCTTTGCTTTCAGGACCATCTAACTGCCATTGACATCCTCTTATATATAATCACTTATTCATATGTTTCAATGACTCTCAACTCTCAGCTCTGGCTATGCATTAAAATCACTTGAGGACTTTTTAAAATACGAATGTTGGCCCTAATTAGACTAATTGAATTATTTAAAATAAAATCTCTGATAAAGTCTAGAACTACAGCAGTAAATTATCCAGTCTAATAATAAGAGCACTTCAAAGAACATATATCAGTTACCTATTGCTGGAATAATCTGTGTAACAAATAACCACAAAATCTCAGTAACCCACAAAAATAACCATTTATTGTTAATGTATCTGCAGATTGGCTGAGCTCACCAGAGAAGCTCTACAGATATTGGTTTGGCTTGTTCACACAACTGGGGTTGGCTGGGAGTTGGTTGATCTAGGCTGGACTTGACTGGTGCAACTCAGCTCTGTTTCATGTGTTTCTTCTTTTGTAGAGAGTAGTAAGCAAGCCTGGGTATGCACTTCTCATCATGTTGAGGCAAAAGTATACAAAGGGAAACATGTATGCATATTTTAAGCTTGTGCTATGTCATGTCTTTTAACATTCCACTGGCCAAAGTAAATCACATGGCAAAAACCAACATCAGTGGAGCAAGGGACTATATTACTGATGTTTTTCGAGTTACAATGGGGTTATGTTCTGATAAATCCATAGTAAATTGAAAATATCATAAGTTGGGAATGTATTTAATACTACACTATAGAGTATTCTGGTTGTTTATCCTCATGATTGCATGCCTGTCTGGGAGCTGCAGCTCGCTGCACTGCCCAACATCACGAGAAAGTATCTCATCGCATATCACTAGCCTGGGAAAAGATCAAAATTCAAAATTGAAAGTATGATTTCCACTGAATGTGTATCACTTTCATACCATCATAACTAAAAAAAAATCATAAGTCAACCCACTGTAATTCAAAGGCTGTCTGTATTCCCATGAAAGTAGGAAAAGAAAGTGAACAGTCCTGAACAATAATCTAATCTATCACAGATGATATGTAGATACATATGAGTTCCTTCTTTTAATGATAAATAGCTCAAAAGTTTAAAATCTAGAGAGTGTGTCTGAAAATTCTTAGTTGATTTCACAATAGTTTTTGTGGCCTTTACAGCATGCAGCCACAGCTGAAGCTTTCCCCTGACCTATTGCTACATCATGTCTTTGTCACAATTCTAGATCCCTGGATCTCTACTCGAAGCATGTACTAACAGCAAGCAATTCCCTTATCCCATTACTTGATTGAGAAAATAAAGTAAAGGGATGATACCTAAGATAATATACACCTGTTGAAAAGTGGAAATACCTGTGGTCCAGTGGCACAGAACATTCTTCTCGCATTGTAAGTTTTGAAAATCTCTTACTTTTATATGCAATAAAGATTATAGCTGCAATTGAGGAGAGTTACATGTATTTCAGGCTTCCATCTGAAGAATTTATCTAGCAATAGTGATCAATGCAATCTTTCATTATCTTTATCTTTTTTGGACTAACGTCTCCCATTCTTTGGTAGATTATGTGGGCTGATTGGGTATATGTCACACAAAAGATGTTAACAGATATTTAAGGTCCTCGAAGTGAAAGAAGCATTTGATTATGAAAATGTGGTAACTGGGCCTAAGATCATGCACGTACATTCTTTTCTAGTTGCAGCACAAATCAGGGTTGGGGATTTCTGATGAGCTCTCTTTGGTGGTTGTTGTTACAGAAAAATGGATCTTTCTGCTGCATGCTTAGAAAACCAGATGTTATCACTGCTTGATTATTCATTTGCTAGTACAGCTTGTTTCATTTATTAAAGGAAAGACAAGGTTGAAATTGGATCTATGCAATGCATGTCAGTGGCTTTATGTGTTTGTGAATAATAAATAGCCTTTGGTGTTGGGTGTTGACTTTCTAGGCTATAACTTGACATCATTTTGATTTCTCTTTTGATGAGCCAACAGCATCATGGAGTTTTTAGCTTTAAATAGGAAAACACTTATAAGGATAAGAGGGGCGAATATTCCCTTTGGAAACAGTAGGGGAGGGGGGAGGAAGGGAAGGCTTTTGTTCAGTCACGGAAAATGGACGTGTGTCTCACGGTGGCCACAGTTTAAGTAAACATAAACTCTGAACCAGAGATCATACCCATCATTTCCTCAGTGCTAGCAGCACCAAACCAAAATATAGTTTTATTTGGCTAACCCCAAAGTAGGATGTGGGTGCCAGCCTTGAAAACCACATGATCAGGTTTCAAGCAGACACCACTAGGGCTGTGCTTTTGTCTTGAGCAAGAAAGTCGTAAAGGCAGTACTCCTCATAGCACCATCATTATGTTTAGCAAACAGAGACAGTCATAACAACAGTTAACTTCAGAGAGATGTCTGCAGGGTCCTTTGCCTTTTAAGCATAGAACATGCAGTATTACCATATTATAACTCTTCAGAGACAAGAAGCATTTTTGAAGGAGTGGACCAGAGACAATGGAAGCCCAAAGCATTGGCTGGTGGGGAAGAAATGATGAGATATACTCCCATCCTCCAGTGAGTTCTGAAGTCAACCAATCTGGAATCCATGTCTAGAAGCATCACCTGGAATTCCTGAAATTGATTTTTCCAACTGGTGATCCAGCAATGAACAAAGCAGTAACCTATGGTTTCAGCATACCACCATTTTATTTTTCTTTTATAAGGAAGATTCTTCAGGGTCCCGGATCATTTCGATCATCTCAAGTTCCACAAGCCTCAAGTCTGGGCTTGCTGCTTCAGAGATTTTCACGGTGTGGAGTTTTATTTATTTATTTACCATGGAGGTGTTGTTTTTCCCCCCTCTCTGGAACCAGGGAGGAATGGGCAGATGATAGAGTTGGGTGCCCCGAGTTAATGACTAGCCCTATATTCACAAGCTCGTTTACTTTTGTCCTCACCTGACGCCTCAATGCTGCCAATGAGCGGGAATTAATTTTATTGAGGACCACTCTGTTTCCTAAAAGAAAAACTGCTCACTTGGCTGGAAATGCTTTGACAGAAGGCAGAGCAGCCGGTCACACTTGAACACTGTGTCTTCTGGATTTGGGGGCAGAAGGGGAGTGGTGGACTCAGAGAAAGGAGGGAACCAAGCAGTCATTTCGCATGAGCAATTATGGGGTGGCCTGAATCCCAGCAGAGTCTATCAACAGCGTCTTGTGCTAAAGACACCGCCCGCTGCCCTCTTCTCTGCTACTCCCCCCAGAATCTGTGCGTGACCCCCCAACACCCTTCCCAACAATCAACTCCCCATAAGGAGGTAATCATCTTATGGTGAATTGGAGAAGAAGAAAAGGCACACTAGGAAAATGTTATGATAATAGAAAACTCTTCAGTGTTGTAACCATCTGGTGTGCTGCAGGAACAAAGAAGGTGATAATTGAGTGCCCAGTAACTTCTTTTGGCCTCAGATAATGGGCACTCACCCTGATTTGTATTCTTCACAAGAGTAATTCACCATCATTTCACACCACATCTGTACCACATTTCCTCCATCAATGCAGCCTTACACATAAGTTACCACACTTAATTAAGTCCACATCATTCTCCTCAAAGAACAGAAAGGTTTGTGCAGAGGCCCGAGTGGCAGAGAGGCACAAATGAGATTTTAGTGACTCTTGTCTTATGGGAGGGATTGAGATGGATGAGCTGCTCATGCCACCAAGGTTTGGCTCCGGGGTGGGGTGGGGTGGGGTGGGGATGCGCCGCGACAGCTTTAGGCTGGGCAACAGCTGTGGATAAGCTTAGGCAGGCGGCCTTGTGGCCGGGCGTGCTCAGAGAGGGGACGGCGACTCCATTGTCGCATAATCTTGCTTTTGAAAATGTGCTACAATTGATTTGATCTGATTTCTAAGATGCTGTCACCAGAGCATCGTTAAAAGTCCTTTAAGAAACTGGAGAATAGACTAGATCACCAAAGGCAGCTTTGTCCTTCCTCTCCGTCTTGCTTTGACGCGCTTTCCCTTCCAGCTGACAGAAGGAGTACAGCCTGTAAGCTCTGAACAATTAACACAGCTCATTTTATTTTCCTTTAATCAACAAGACAAAGTTACTGGGAGAAGCACAGAAATGCTCTTTGGAAGAGAGGAATTTTAAATTCTTCACTTCACCATTTCCTTGGTATGAGAGTGATTTCGCATTCCTATGGTTAGCCATAAGCTTCGCTTTACTAAAAGCTTTGTAAGCTGGTGTGTGTGTGTGTGTGTGTGTGTGTGTGTGTGTGTGTGTGTGTGTGCGCTTTCTTCCTGAAACCACTCCTAGAGGCTTAAAAGTTCCCTCCTAGAGGCTGTTGAACAGCAGACAGAAAGGAAAGCTAAGCCTAATGAGAAGGACATTAATCAACCACCTAAGTACCAGTGGATGAAAACAGAGATTCCCTTAGACTTCCCACTATCTTAGTCTCTAAGTAAATTAGCAACTCTTTTTCCTCCCTTTAAATGATAAGGAGGGAGCCAGTGTGAGGCCCTTAAAGATATTTCTCACAACAAGTGTCAAAATACCCAGAAAGCTCTCAGGGGTCCACCTCCCACACACAGTATGCCCTTCATTTGTTTATCTAAATGCTGACAAATTGTAGCATTTTAACAGCCTATCTGTGGGCTTGGCTTCATTTGCATGGCGTGCCCTCTATCTCTGAGTAGATAATGAGGCTCAACATAAAGCCCTCATTGAGGGCTCCACAGAGCCTGACAGTGATGAATACAGAGCAAGAGAATTAGGTGGTTTAGAGAAGAATATGCCATTGTGCACAGCCCCTATCCTTTTATCTTCCCTGCTGCTCATTTTCAGGTCTTTCAAGGAAACTGCCTCGCTACCCTTTCTAGCCAGTGTCTTTTACCTCCTTTTCACTTTGAATGGGCACCATCTTCCAAATTGTCAGCTCAGCCTTGTGCTATTTAGTCACCGTAATTATCTTCCCGTCTTATCCTATGAAATGCTAGAGGTTTCCTTTCACTGTTCGAGTCACTGAGAAAAGCGGTAAAGCATTGTCCCAGGAGCAGTTGGCCCCTCTACCCACTGGACTCTCAGATACTCTCTTTTGCACTGTAGAGTCCAGTCACCTTCTGTCGGAAACACTCAGCCACTGTCACCAGACAGAGTTGTCACTGAGTACACCATCAAGGTGTGGATGATGTTTAGGGAAGTTACAGAAAGCCAGTACAGTCATGTGCTGCTTAATGACTGGATATGTTCTAAGAAATGCATCGTTAAGTGAGTTTGTCATTGTGTAAACATCATATACGTTATAGCTTACTGCTCCTAAGCTGTAAACCTGTACAGCATGTTACTGTACTGAATACCATAGACAATTGTAACACAATGGTAGTTATTTGTGTACTGAAATATATGTGAGCATAGAAAAAGTACAGTGGAAATATGGTATAACCGATAAAGAACTAGTACACCTGTATAGGGCACTTACCATGAATGGAGTTTGCAGAACTGAAAGTTGCTCTGGGTGAGTCAGTGAGTGAGTGAGTGGTGAGTGAATGTGAAGGCCTAGGACATAACTGTACACTACCGTAGACTTTAAGAAAAATGCACACTTAGGCTACACTAAGGTTATAAAACAACACAAGAGAATATCAAGTACAAGAGAAAATGACGCAATCCAGTGATGCTGTAAACACAAGATGTACGAGGCCGAAGCCGAAGTAAAAGGTTATACTGTTTGACAACAGATATTTTTTTAAGAAGTAGAGTGTTCTCTAAAATAATGATAAAAAGTGTAGTGTAGTAAATACATAAGCCAGTAAAGTAGTCATTTATTATCATTATCAAGTATTATACATTGTACATAATTATATGTGTTATACTTTATATGACTGGCAGTGAAGTACGTTTTTTTACACCAGCATCACCACAAACACGTGAGCAATGCGTTACAGTATGCCTTTACAATGGCTACGACTTCACTAGGCCATAGGAATTTTTCAGCTCCATTATAATCTTGTGGGGCCACCGTCATACGTGCAGTCCGTTGTTGACCAAAATATCGTTACACGGTGCATCACTGTAATTCAATATTCTTCAAAAGTTGAGTCTTCTGAAAGTGTGTACTCAAAAATCTATACTTTCTGTTGAGGTGCTTACATTTTGAAATTGACTACAGAGAGGATGTAACTCGGTCAGAATAAGTTTTCTCCAGGGAAGAATGAATGCTTTCTAATCACAGGAGGCATTCCTCAAATGTGCTATATGGGAAGGAAACTTTTGGGGGGTGAAACAGTGGACTTATAGCATAATATGATGAGAAAGGATCTTATAGGTGTATCTGGCTGATCATTTTCAAAACAAGGAAAGAGTCCCAGAAGGTGAAGTGATTTGTCCAAAGTCACACAAGTCTATGAACTAACCCTACTACACATAGAGGACTAGGCAAGAATACAAACTAGCTGAGTGAGCTCACAGAAAACACGTGATGCACTCTATTGTGGGTGCACTGTATTGTACCTCAGTTCCCAAGGAAAATGCTCTCGATTCATTTCGTTTTGAGATGCCCTAGATCACGGGAGTCCAAACTGCGGCCCGCGGGCCAACTGAGGCCCATGATCCATTGTTAATTGGCCCGCAGCAAATTCCAAGAATATATTTAGTTTACTTAAATAAACCAGGTGAGGCAATATATACTTCACCTCGAGTGAGTGGCCCGGCTGTTTGTGTATTTTACCGCATATGGCCCTTGGTGAAAAACGTTGAAAACGTTTGGACACCCCTGCCCTAGATCATAAAGTGATCACTTCTTTCACTTGGATCTTTTACAAGGATCATCTGTAATTTCCAGACCCCTCCACACTGATTCTTAGATCCAGATTCATTCTCTTTAATTCACTGATTATGAAGCTGGTAATTCTAATTTTGTCTGCTTTCTGCTTGTTTTCCTGGTTAAGCAGCTATTCAGGTGCACCCTGAAATCCTAGCTTCTTATACTTCCGTATTCTTCTATATGTATTGTCCAATGCAATGGGCAAGGCCTCGGATCCACTATAAGTCAACAAAATGGTCAGAAAAACTATCAAGCCAATGGGCAAAGAGCCTGCTATATAATGACTGAGATTCTTTCTAGCATTCTTATTTTGTGATACCACGAAATTCTGAAAGCTTTAGTAAATGCTTAGATGACTGTAATTAATTCACTTCTAGGTATTCTTTTTCTTAAAGGATGCATTTTATTTTCTTCAATTGTTAATTTAATACACACTCATCATAGAACATAAGGAAATTAGAAATGTGTATTTTACTCTTCACCATCTCTAGTTCATCATTTGATCATTATTAATGTTGTTATGTATGTCTCTTGGTCTTTCAAAGACATTAACATTATGTTTTTAACTATACATTACAGGGCCAAATATTTCTTTCCATTGATGTATGTAGTTTTTTTTTTTTTTTTTAAACAAATACTATATACTACATATAATAGCTCTAAGAAGTACTGTTTACATAACTGGTAATAAGTGGCTAGCAAGTACCATGAAAGAAGGTAAATAATAATAATTTCATATGTAATGACAGGTTTGTGTGCAAAATAAATTGAGAATTGTTATTACAGAGAAATACTCAGTTATATCATCACTTAAGCTGAATAGTCAAACGCTTTCCTCTTTTGTATTTTCTGGATGCAAGAATTTATAGGATACATGTAGGACAGGCTGGAATGGAATGAAAAGCACAGGCTTTCACATCTTGACTCCATTCCTTACAATCTTAAAAGTTTAGGCTATTTGCTTTCTGAGTCATCTTTTCTTCATCTGTAAAAGATAGGTAACAATACCTCTTTTTAAAGATTGTTGTAATGACTTAGGATAGTGTATTTTAGCCATTTATCTTGCTGTAAAGTAAAGCAAAGACCAACAAAATATTTTTAATAGCTTGAGTGGGAAAGCTTACAAAAAAGAAGCCCAAGATACAGCTTTGTTCCACTTTAATGAGACACATCCACATCTTCAAATGGCAAATGACACAATTAGCCTTGAGCAAAAAGGGGTGTTTTTCCTGGTGAATCAAAAGCCAACCAGTTTTCCCTTACTATCTGTTTTCACCTTCTTTCACCTTCTCCAATTTAGCGAGGCAAATGACTACTGGATAAAGACTGCATTTCCCAGCCTTCCTTGTGGCTAGGTGGTCACGTGACTAAGTTCTGTCCATAACATATAATTAGAAGAAGTGTGTGCCCATTCCTGGGGGCCTTTTGACTTGTCTTCTTGCATGCCAGCTGGAACTTGATAGAAAAAAACAGGAGCTCCCACAGTTCCCATAGCCATTTTTTACCTTGTGAGTGGCATCCACATACAACCGAACAACAAAACAGAAAAATCTTGAGCTCCTGACACCATGGACCATCATACTATAATTTTAGGACTTATTTATATCTGAAATTTGTAAATGTTAAGGAAAATGTACATTTTTTAAGCCACTTTTATTAGGCTTGTCTGGTTTTTTACAGATCGCACTTAATCTTAATTGATATATCCATACTCAGCATTCCCTTTTGAAATTCAAATGATTATCAGGTTTTCCAGAATCTTCCTGCAGCATATAAAGCAGTGATTGGTATTAGGGGGTGTATCAGCTTCCCCTCTGTGTGAGACCCGGGGACCCACCCTAACATGTCTTTCAGGAAGATATAGAAGGGTACAAGGAGGTACAAAACCGATTACTGTATGTTTTCCAGCTTGTACAAAATTCCACTGTGATCATGAGTTATTCTGCATAGAGGTCTGATATTTAATATCGGTGCTACTCTACACAAAATCTCAGAAGTCCCAATTATTCCTCACTAAATGCTCAATTAACAAGCACTGTTTGGAGCCTCTGGTTTTTGGTGAATACTGTGTTAAGCAGTCTTGAAAATATATAGAAGACTTGGCTTTGGTTCTAAAAAAGTTTCATTCGGAAAGCCAGATAACAATATGGCAACTGAAAATAATTGAAACTTAAATTGATGTAACTTGTAGCAAGAGTTTCTGAGGTGGGAAGATCTGGATGGGTCACAACTGTTAGGAGTGGTCTCATGCAGAGAAGGAGACAAGATCACAGCATATGGAGGGTTCATACCATAAGTGGGATAAAAGATAGGAAAGTTTAAAGACAGTAGAAATCCTTCCATTTATTCAAGTGCCTCATGTGTGCAAGGTTGTGCTAGGTGCTTGTGATGACAAAACTAACCTTGGACAAGTAAATTTAGTTCATTAAAGCTTTGTTTTCTCATCTGCAAAATGGAGATAACAATAGAGTTCTATTTAGAACTAACTTTGTTAACTCATATAAAACACTTAGAATGGTACCTGATACATAGCACATACTCCATAAATATAAACTATCATTATTTTTGGTAACATTATTATTTTAGAGGATCTCAAAGCCAAGTAAGGATAATAACATGTAAATATTATTAATGGTAGCACATGCAACGATTTATATAGTAGAGACGTGACTGTAGCACTTTGGAAAACATAGGAGGGGGAAAACTAAGAGTTGAGAGAAGCATTTGTGAATCCTCCTAAAAGAAATCATATTAGAACTTAGACTTGAACAATAATCAGAGGGGTTTCTCCAGGTAAAGAATAGAATTCCAGGTAGGGATACAGCTTGTGCAAAGGCAAGGTGGGTAGACTAAATTTTGACATGTTGAAAAATGCTGATCACACTTGGACGAACAGCCAAGATGATGTCTACCAGCGCACATTTTATAAACAGCAATTGTTTACAACTAGCATCCATTCTGATAGGCCCACCACACCTGTTCTGATTGGCTGAGACTTGTGCTGAACTGGTTGGTGTTTTGAATATCATTTCCCCAAAATGGTATGGGAGATGAAGTAGGAAATGTCAACACAGACTTTGTAAACTTTGATAAAGAATCAGGAATAAGCCTTGATGGTTAGTTCACTACTCCCTGAAAATCAGACACCCACTTCACAGAGACAATTGCTACAGTTCTTTTTTGTTCTCCTTATTATTAGTGATGTTCTCATGTAAAATTTTCGATGTCATTTAATTGATATTGGGTAAACAATTTGTACTGAAAAAATACACACACACACATATACACACATACCAGGGGTGCCAAAAAACTGTATGCACATTTTAAGCGATGTTATTTTTTTTGGCACCCTCTGTGTATGTGTGTATGTGTGTGTATGTCTGATGGTCTGTAAAAGGGTCTAAACTATGTCACATGTCATTGGAAAGATGTCTATGTCATATACAAATGTGATAAAAGTAGAAGTACTCATAGAATTTCCATATATTCTCCTGCCTTTTGCAGCCCATATATGATTTTTTTCTGACAGATGATATGTGTGTGAAAGTAATGAGTATCATTTCTGGTCAAGGATTAAGGGCTGGTGAGTGTTCTCCATTTATTTTATTCCTCTGCTGTGCCACCATAGAGTGGTGTATGATGAACATCTTTGCTGGACAAGCAATGCGAACCATAAATAAAGCTTTCTTATGTTAATAAACTGTGTTTGCAGGATTAATTTGTAACCATAACCTAGGTTAGCATTACCCTGACTAATGGCAGAATTGTTACCAGCAGTGGAGAGTTACACATTATTATGGAGTGAATGTTTCTGTCTCCCTAAAATTCATATGTTGAAATGCTACCCTCCAATATGATAGTTTTAGGAAGTGGGACCTTTGAGAAGTAATTAGGATTAGATGAGGTCATGAGGAGAGAGCCTTGATGAATAGGATTAGTGCCCTTATAAGTTATGAGAGTGTTTGCTTCCTTCCTATCTCTGCACTCTGCCATGTGAGAATACAATGAGGAGTCAGAAATCTGCAACCTGGAAAAAGGCACTCACCAGAACCTGACCATGCTGGCACCTTGATCTCAGACTTCCATCCTCCAAAACTGTGAGAAATAAATTTTTGTTGTTTATAAACCACTGGTCTATGGTATTTTGTTATAGCAGCCCAAACTGACTAAGACATACATCAAAAACCTAAAATATGTAGCTTTGGTTTGGTGACTGGTGGTATGCACTGAAGAAATATATCAGAGGCTAAAAACATGGCAATCCATTTTACGCAGGAACAAAATATTTGGTAAAACTGTCCTCTGAGGAAGTTCAGTTGGTACCAGACAATGCGGGTTCTAAGCCAGAAACTCTCAGGAAAGACATTGAAAAACAGAACCTTAGTTTTGCTATTGCCTTTTCATAGGTATATTTGACAAGGAGTCAAAGATTTGAAAGGGGTGATTTCAGAGAGAATTGGCTTGTGCAGACACAGAACTGAAAGAGAATAAAAGTGGTGCAGAAATGTGGGACCTTGTACTATGGGAAAAGCTAACTTTAAGACCCCCAAACCATTGGGGTTGGGATTTATTTTCAGTCTCACCACTAAGACCTTTCAATGCCAAGTTTTTCTTTTTTTAAATATTATCTTCTGACTAAAGCCAATGGCCTTATAAATTAAAAGCTAGAGGAATATGCTGAGAAGGTAAGGAAATAAACACTTTAGATTGTACTTAAAAGAACTATAAATGTGATTATAGATATATAGAACTTACTGGAAGAAAGTAAATTAGAGACCTATTGAGATTTTGAGAATTTTTTTTTGCCAAAGAAGCTATAAATCTTGTCTAAAAACATATGTGACTACTGAAGTTTAAAACTGGTCTTGGTCCCCCAAACATTCATGTTCAGGAAGCAGGCAGAAAAGTAGGGAAGGCTCAAAGGCCAGCATATTTTCTAGTACCTACTAAATGTGGCCAAGGAATATAATGGACAAATAAAAATATACTGGAAAAGGATCCAAGGACCTTGGAGAACAATGGGTAAGGAGTCTCCAGCTAGAGAAATGAATCAGTGTCTAATCAAGTAACACTCTGTATCCCCAGGTCCTTAAAAGTCTTCCCAGAGAGAGGAGACAAACAGCTGCTACGTATCTTACATTATTCCTGATTATTCTGGTTAATCTTGTTTCTCTTCATTACATAATGAAGAGTGAGCAGAAAATATATTTAGTTCATATATTAATGGACTAAGATGAACCATATTTAGACACGATTTAAAAATTAGCGAGTATCATATGGATATTCAGGATTTTGAGCAGGATACAATGATAGTATGAAATCTTAGGTCATTTCTCTTGAGGAACCATTGAGTGTGTTTCTACATATGAGAGTGTATCAGGTGGAATCCCTTTAGGAAACAGAAGGCACTCTCAAATTAGGATTAGTTGAGGAGGTTTATTAATAAAGGCTTTAGTTATAAAGCTGTAGGTAGAGTGTTAAGGGAGCAATAAAGAATGGTGCAGAGACCTGGGGCCATTATCATCCTTAAGCCCAGCAGAATGAAGGGAGGGAATGGTTTCCAGGACCTGGAAAGAGAGCAAGAGTGAGTCATTTAGGTCAATTCAAAAAGCTCAGAAAGCCAAGGTGACCTCACAGGGAGAGAATCAGGGGCATAAAAACCCTGACCTCATTCTCCTCCTCCTCTTAGGTCTCCTGGGCCTTCCTTTTTAGTAATCCCAGCTGGAAGCCAGTGGGGATGGAAACCTTTTGATGTAGTCCATATACCGGGAGTGCCAAAAAAATGTATACACATGACTTGTAGTCATCTTTTGTTATCACTATATATTATTACAATTTTAATACAGTTTTTTCCTTTCTTAAAATGTGTATATATTTTTTGGCACCCTCTGTATATTGGTGTCTATGGGCAGAAAGCTGGGTAATAAAGGGGAGACCAGATGTGGAAGGATAAACAGAAGATATGCGGAATGGAAAAGAAAAAAAAAAAAGGGTTATTGACTGACCAGAATGGAGAATACAAGCATGTAATCATACTCACATCCCTTTCCACATATTCACAATTTAGAGTTTTCAGTGAAAAATACACACATGCTGTGAGGGGCATGCTGTGAGGGGCATGCTGCAGATGGGTAGATCGGAGCTTCGGCACAGGATCAGTGACCTATACATTCATTTAGTAAAGGGTTAATCTGAGCCAGGACTCAAAGTTCATGATTCTTCGTTAGGTATCATGCTGCTGTCCCAGGACTAGTCGTAATCTGGTTACAAGTAAGTAGCAGGAAATAGAGTACGACGGTGTTTGAGTACCAGAGAAGATCACTCCATATTCTCTGCTGACCACCTTGCTCACCTCTTGATTGATTCACTGCATTAATGGTGCCAATTCTTTACCCCTCTCTATACCTATACCTTTTACCATGTGATTTTGCAGTTCCTTTCACTGAACAGGTGGAGTTTGTTTTTACTACCCCTTGAACATAGGCTAAAGTAAATCACAGGATTTACTTTAGCCAGTAGAAAGAGGTACAAATGATGGTTCCAAGCCAGGAGGTCTTGTGTGTTGACTTATGCTCTGTGTCTCTGCTATCACCATGAGAACATGACCTGGTTAACCTGCTGGAAGATAAAAAATATCCAAAAGAGAGCCAAGTCACTCCAGCCAAAGTCATCAGAGGTTAGGCAATAACTGGCTGAACCCCACACCAGGGAGCAATCCCAGGCAAGGTCACTAAAGATTAACCTGCCTGCAGTTGATCCAAGATGTGTGAACATTACTGTTGTATAATATTGAGGTTTGTGGTTGTTTGTTACAGCATTACTGTGACAATAGACACGATACACTCCGTATTCCTCTCTAGCCAAATTAAATTACAGTTTGATAAGGCTATTATTATACTTTAACAACAGCTTTGACTGCATAATGGCATTAGGTCCAACTATTATGAATAGCAATGTTCACAATGCCTTGTTTCTTCAGTCCTTGTAAGAATTGTTTTAGTTACTTGTTCACATTCAGCTTCTTTAATCATGTTTTAACTTTAGTTAAACCCAAGCTCTTGAATTAATTATTCCTGGGTTTGTTCTAACTTTGATTTCTAACAGGTACAAAATTGGGTAGATTCATTAAACTTGGTAAGCCTCCAACTCCTCTTCTGTAAAACAGGACTAAACTGTTGTGAGAACTAAATGAGATAATGTGTGAAACTTTTAGCACAGTGCTTTCATTCATTGGTAAGACTTAGTCACAAGAGAAAAGATCATATCTACTTCTTGTTATTATCACACTTTCATATGAGGTGTGACACGTAAATTACCAAACTGGATGGAAGGGATGAGATATGTTCAATCACAATTTTTATTTCTGCCTTTTGTTTGTTGCATCTTTTTCAGGGAAAAACAGTTTTAATGAAGGCCAGTAACTTTATAAATAAAATCAAAGTGACAACGTGTCCTTAGTTTATTTATGGTTAGTATATACGTTTCCCCATCAGGGCAGCACTGCAGGTTATGAAGTCAACAAAGTTTGGAATAGGTGATTCTAATAGTATGCTGAAGTCAACCTATACCTGTTGGTGAAAGTCAATTGTCAAATTTTCAGAACCTTTTTTTAACCAGTTGTTATATATAGCTGGTATTTAAAAAAAATTAAATTGGTACATTTACGGTGAAATAAAAACAAGGGTAGCAAATACTAAAAACTCACCAGTTCCAAATTATTTTATCACATTTTACTGTTTTCTATGCTCTTGAAGTTATTTATGTTGATTGCCCCTGGATGGTGAAAATGCTACATAATGGTGTGCTGCTGCACAGCTTTTCCCACCACCAAATTCAGTGATGCTGCACTGACCCACTGAACTCGGTCATAGGGGGAGTATGTACACCATGGAAATCAGCAAAGTATACAGATTGGGGCTTTTCATTTTGGCAAGCCAGTTTACCAATGTGTACCAGTACAAAATTGGGTGATTCCATCATTTACACCTAGAAGATACTGTTGTTTTGCATTTGTTTAGAATAACATGATCCCCTGCCTGCTTTACCACGTTATGATATTAGGAAGTTGCCTATAGCTGTGTCAATATTCCTGCAAAGAGAATGTTTTTTCTTCAACAGTATATTGATGAATCAAAGAAAAAAATACTTTAAAATAGCCATCAGAATTAATTACAGAATGTGGTCATTATCTTTTTAGCTACCTCATGGTCTGGCAAGGGATAGAATGAGAAAAGTATAGCAAGAATGAGGCAACCTTGGAAACCTGGGCAAATATTTTCTGAGAATTCTCCCATTGATCTGATTCTTTTTGGCTGGCTGTGGTGTGTGGAAGGAATATTGACTTGAGAGACAGGAGATGAGGGTTCCAAGTCCTGCTCGTTGCCTACTGTATGTGTGGCCTTGTTCCAGTCACTTTCACTCTCCTGGGCCTCAATTTTACGTATCTAGAAAAATTAGACGATTGTATCAGATTGCATACAAGATCTTATTTAACTCTCAAACTTCATGACATTCAGTTCAGAGTGAAAAAAAAAAAAGGAAGAAAGGAACATTTCTGAAAGGCTATCCATTTCATTTTGTCCAGTTTTTTATAAATCTTTGGTGACAAAGACAATTGTAGAGATGTGGTCAGGCTGAGTGGAGCTCTTCTTTAAAAGAAGAGAATTTAATGTAATGAGAAAAAATTGTCACAGGGAGATTGTGACCCATGCCTCACTGCTTCTGATTTTGTTACAGGTCATGTGAAGAGAAAACTAGGGCCCTTCAGGTCCCTGTACAAATTTTAAAGTGTGCACAAGTTGTGCTGCAACGGGTGACCAGAAAAGGACTGTTTTGTCCACTTTTGGAGATTGTTGGTTTCAGGATATTCACTCCAGCAGTGGGTAGGAGTGGCAGAAATGAGAAAGACAGGGGCTTTGGGTCTTGTTGGCTCAACAGCTCCTTTGGAACTGGTCAGTGCCCGCAGTCCCCAGCGAGTCCTGGCCTTCTTCACCACCCCGCCTTCATGCTCTGAGGCCAGCAGCCAGCCTGGCCTCTGCCTCTGCTTGGCTGAACTAGGGTTGGGTTCCCACTGCCATGGAGCAGAGCAGGGGACACTCATCACCCTGAGTCAGACAAGCTGGAGGGTATGACCTATTAGACCACAGACCTCTCACCACACATACACACCAGAGTCTGACTCAAGGCCACAAAAGCAGGACAGTCAGACTTTTGTGGCCAAGAGCCCCTCACCTCCTCGGTTCCCAAACCCCCTGGGTGTCAGTCCACCCATCCTATGAGCACTCTTGTTTATGGGAAACCTCAAGGCTCTGGGAGGATTCTGGGAAAAAAGCATTTGGGGGTAGAGTGAATTATGCTTTAAGAACAAGCTGGCACCAGACCCTCAGGTGAAGTTGTTTCTAATTTGCAAATAATTTCTGACAACTGTAGGCTTTGTTCTCCTGTAATTTTGTTTCCCAAATAGATTATAAGTCCCTGATTATATATAAGTTTCCTTGGTTCATGCTTCTTCCAGTGCCAATCACAAAGAAACACCTAGTGGGGATGTGATAAATGTTTCCCTATGTATCCCTGCTCTTCCAACTCATCACCCCTCCAGAGATGGCCATTGCCTGTCTGGCAATATGGCAGCGTTGGACAGTGCTGCTGGCTTAGTTTCCCGCCACAAATGAGATCTGCTCTTCTATAAACTTACGTGACAAAACAAAATTCTTTAGTGGCTAAGATAACCCATTTTCTCTATTTGCTTTCGTTTTATGGTGGAATATGTTAATATGTATTCATATATATTATTTTTTTCAAGAATTCTGCACAAAAATTATCTAGTTCTAAAAGGCATTATTATTTCATCTGTTGGCTTTGATGTGCAAATCAATTTTGAGGGTTTCTCCTAATCTAAGACTGAATTTTTCCTAAATCATTCTTTATTTTAATAGTTTTTTATTAATTGAGTCATCAATCCAGATTTAAAAGTTAATTGTTATCAATTAATGGTAGCAATATTAATAGTCCCATACCATGGGTTTTAAGGGTCAATGTATTCCACTTCTAAGTATATACCAAAGAGAATTGACAACACATTTTCACACAAAAATTTGCATGTAAATATTCATAGCAGTATATTCATAACAGCCCAAAGGTAGAAAAACCCCAAATGTCTATCAACTGATAAATAGATAACCTAAATGGGGTATATCTGTACAATGGAATATGACTCAGCCATAAAAGTAATGAAGTACTGACGCATGCTACAGCGTGGATGAACCTTGAAAACATTATGTGTGTCAGAATATACGAATCTATGGACAGAAAGTAGATTAGTGGATGCCTAGGGGTGGGGAAGCAGGGTTGAGGAGAAATGAAGACTGGCTTAATGGAAACAGTGTTTCTTTTTGGGGTGATAGAGAGATTCTAAAATTGATCATGCTGATGGTTGCACAACTCTGTGAATATACTAAAAACCACTGAATTGAGCACTTTAACTGGATAAATCGCATGGTATGTGAACCATATCTCAATAAAACTATTGTAAGAAAAAAATGTAAAGAAGAGCCAACCCAATAACCTCTAATTTTTTGGTTATCTTTTCCTTTTTATTTTAATTATCAATAAAAGTATTTTACTACTGTATAATTAAGAAAAAGTATAATAGCAATCATCTTATTAAGAAACAATAATATAATAAAATCATATTCAACAATAGTGATAATATGCTCTGTTTTAATTGAATGGAGTTTTATATGGAGTAATCAGGAAGTACTATTTAGTTGAAAGGGTTGGCAAGAGCTACTATTTATTATCTTTTAAAAATTATTGACATATGTTAAAATCAAAGTCCTTGTAATGCTTCCATGACCTGCTTTCTGTTTTTTCTGTGCCTCATCGCCGACCACTCTTTCTGGCTCAGTGGCCTCTGGCTTTCTCTCTCCTTACCTGCTTGGCATGTTGCTCCCACCTCAGCCTCTGCCTGGAATGCCTCTCCCATACACAAGAGCATGGCTTTACATTCATTCAGTCAACTTTTTCCCAGAAGTCAAATTCTCAGTGAGGCCTCCCCTAGCCACATAGGGTATCCCTCAAACATACTAAATAATTTACTTATTTATTATATTTACATTTTCTTATGGGTCTCCTCTTTAAGAATATAAGCTCTTTGAGGTTAGAGATACTTGGCTGTTGTATTCCTTGATACATCCCTGGCATGTACTATAGTGCCTGGCATACAGTAGATGTTCAATTAATATCTGTTGAATGGAGGAATGGACATAGACGCTAGTAGTCCAGTTTGAAGTACACATTCTAATCTTTGTTAGTTACTTTATCAATCAGTCCATCTCCAGTTTTATACATCCTGTAACTTGGAACTGGATAGTAAAAAAAAAAAGCAAATTGGAAAACAGGGAAAATGTATCATCTTTGGAGAGCAAGGAAGGAGTCAGTCCTTTAAAAAGAAATTGATCTATAAGAGGAAATACACAATATAAAACAAATCTGGACTATATGTAAATTATTACTCTGGTAAAAATATTTGATAGATCACTTTAAGCTCTCCTTAAAGTTTACAGTATATTTTAACTCAGACAGCCAAACAAATATTAATTGAGCACCTTCTGTGTGCTAGGAACATGGTGGCAGTGCTATAATGATGACGCTTACATTGTAGTGGAAAGACGAGCACAAAACAGCTGAACAAGTTCATATGATGTCGATTGGTGCTGACAGCTATAAAGAGAAAGGAATAAGGGATAAAAAGGCATAAGGGATAAAAAAAAGTTAGAGTGCTGGGATGGTGAGCAAAAACCTGTCTGAGTTGGTAACATTTGCTCAAAGACTTGAGTAAAGTGAGGGAGAAACTCACATATATCTGCTAGAAGAGTGTCCCAGGTAGAAGGAACAGCTCACGCAAAATTCTGCAACAAGAACATGTAGACATGTTCACAGAAAAGCAAGGAGTAAAGAGGAGAGTCATAGGAAATGATGATGGAGTGATCTCTAGGAATCAGGTTGTCAGAGAGCTTTGCAGACCATGGTCAGTACTTAATGGCTCTATTCTTAGAGTCATGAGATCCTCTGCCAGGTTCAGCTGACACGATCACTTCTCCATTGAATGACATGATCTGAGCTACATTTCCAAAGAGATGTTTTGACTTTGGTGATGAGAATATAAGGAAAGCAATAGGATGCATGGTATATAAACACCAGAGGGAAATCTGGGGCTACACTCTATCTGAAAGTAGCAATAAGCCTCGAGGAAACAAAGAGCTAAGGTGAGACTCCTCTACCTTGGAAAAAAATAAGATCTCCCAGAACTTTGCCTTCATTCTGGGAGCTGTTCTGTATGACAGGCACGCTGGCATGTGTCTAGAGGAGGAAACAGGACAGTGAGGAGGATGAACCTCATGGGGTGAGGAATGGCCAACTGTGTTGGGATAAGTTCCATCTCTCAAAAGCAAGATCCAGAAATATCATGGGATATACTCCCATTCAGATGCAATGTCAGGCTATCAGTTCCCCAAAGACATATAAAATATTGGGTCTAAAGTGAGTTTGCTCCTCTCTTAAATTGGATTCCCCAAAAGCAGTCCTCGAGACAACATTTCAATGGCAAATAGTTTTTTTGGGAACTGATAGAACAGTCTGCCATTTCATCATTTGCTATATTCCAGTAAAATAAATATAGAGGAAGGAGAGGGAAAGCGAGACAGGGAAAGGGGGGTAGACCATATAGGGTATTTCAGTGAATCAGCTGCTCTATGAGCAACTAGAACTTAGTCCTGCTGGGGGCTACTGGAAAAGGTGTGAAGTATATGGCTCAGATTTATCCCTCCCTAGTGGCAAGGGAACTGGGGTACGTATACACCAACTCCTATTTGTCATTCATCAAGGGCTGCTCCCAGGGGTTGTTAATTCCCCTTCACTTCTTGCCCACCACTTGAGGGGCAAAGCTGCGGGCAGTAGGGGCCAGAGAAAGCCATTAGGCAAAGAGGAAGTAGGGCTACTGTGTCCTGAGGAGTAAGGGCAAGAAGTATGGATAAGCTTCCCACAGTATCTGCTGCAACCACCTCTCAGGGCTATTGCCATATATATATAAGTGGTGCTCCCTGAGGTTTGCAACCAGCCTCTTGTTCCCTAAGCCTAGTGTCTGTGACATGGGCAGCACTGGAAGAGTACATGCTCCTGTGTCTAGGCCTGCAGACCACCCTTTGGAGAAATTTATAGTCTCTGTAGGGCAGATGGTATTAATAGCAGTGAGAACTATGGTGAGATTTTCACGGATCAGTGATAACACCCTAAGGGATTCTTTGAGACACTCAATCATAAAAAAGCAAGAGTTTTAAAACTCAAAGTTAGGTTATCTTCTGTTTGTGACTATTTCTGTGGGAAGAAACTTATGAGGCCAAAGAATCTTTCCTGGATACCAGCAGCCAATGTTTTTCTCTTTCTGTCCCCATCAAATAGTATGTCCAGGGCACATGTGTTCTAAATGATTTAAAAGGCACTATCTCATTGGCAGGCAATGCAAACAATATGATGGGTTTAAAGCATTTTTCTTCTGAGCTGAAATTTTGATTTGATGCCAGCATTCATCTGGGATAAAATAATGTATAATGGAGTTTTAATTAGACTCTGAAATGAAGGGTGTATGTGTGTCTGTGTGTGCGCACAGGCACACTTGCCTGGAAATGGTGACCCTGTTTTAACTCAAGTGGTACAAGCAAGGCTGTTGTAAGGCAGGAATGACTTCATCAGGAACTCAGGAAATCCTCACTCAAACTTCCAAATATACAAATAGATTCCTTTTATTCTGCTGTGAAATCAAAATGATGCCACGTCCTGTCATGAAGGATGTTGGTGACCAGGTTGAACGGGAGCCAGCCATGGCTTGCCTTTGTTTCTATGACAGTCATTTCAAAGTTCAGCATTTTAAGGCTGCTAATCACCTTATTTGGCAAACGGAAGCTCTGTTTCCAGATTTATTTTGGGGTGACAGAATTTTCCTCTAATCTTTACCTTAGGTTAGAAGATGTGTTAATTGCTGAAGACTCAATGCATACATATTTGTGTACTCTAGGCAGGTGACTGCACAGCCAAAATTAAAATAGAGAGTAATAGCTGGAAAAAAAAAATCCTTACTGTAGTGATTTAAGCTAAACTGTCACTGAGCCAAAGGATATTTTAAAAAGTTGTCAAATGCAAATATATGTATGACTAGGTCAATAGATAACACTGGCTTATTATTTCTTTCTTGAAGGAAACCCACTGCAACCATTAGTCTCTCTAAATATTAACTTTTCAAACTGACCAGGTAACTTACTCCTGGGGAATGGCAAGGTGAAACGCTCTGTTAAACGGGCACGGGGGGGACAGAGGGGATTTGTAGCACATTCAGGGCAGTGACAAAATCACTTCTGAAATCAGCAACTCAACTCTGTCAGAGACGCAAAGGCGCAGGTCCCCTAAAAACCCAGCTGCACAGGGACTGTATGGAACCTCCTCCTTTGGATTTCAGAAGGGGGCACACTGCCCAACTTTCCCAGCTGCAGGAAAGAAGAAATCACCCAAAATGCTGAGATAATGCCTGAACTTGCAATGTCTTCTGCCCCGCCTTCCAGTCCACCCCCATCAAATTCTATCTTTGTTTTAGGCCATGACTCATGACCCACCCCCAACCATCGGTCAGCTGTGACTCATAGCAGAAGCCAGATAAACCAAACTGAATCGCAGCAGTGGGAGAGCTACAGTGTTTTTCCTTTTTTGCCTAGTGAGAAAAGTTAGGTCAAATGGTCAGGTGCTGGGAATCTTCTTTCAGTGTTTCTTTTTTGTTTTGATTTGTTTCTTTTTCTTTTTCTTTTTCTTTTTTGGTCGTTATTGTGTTTAATTGGGGGGAATTCCTGCTTTGGATGAGGGATTCAGTGTGGTGCTCCCTTTTAAGGTAACTCAGTGGTGCTGTGGTTCAGGCGTCTACCATTGGGAATAATCTGTGATTGATTACAAAAATGGCCCCAGGTTTTCACTGTTCCCTGTATCCTTGCCTTTTGCAATGTGATTTTACAACTACTTACATGAAAAGGTGAAGTCTTTTTTCCCACTTCGCAAATCTGGGTTTGGACATGTGATTTGCGTTAGCCAATAGAATGTTGGCAGAACTGATTTTGTGCCAGTTCAGGGTCCAGGCCTCAAGGGACAGTACATTCTCTGGCTCTCGCTTCGACTCTTCTGCTTTTCTGTGATAATAAACCCAAACTAACCTACTGAAGGAAGACCACCATGAGCAGCAGAGCCAAGTCCTACAGGCTGAGGCCATCGAGGACTAATCAGACTCCAGCCCACCTGACATTTGACTAAAAACAAATGAGTAAGTCCAGCTGAAATCAGCCAACCCTGGTCCAAGTTAATAGAACTGCTCAGCTGATTGTTAGCTTCATGAGAAAAACAGAAACAAGATTGCTGTATTAAGTTACTAAGATTTGTGGTAGTTTGTAATTTTGGCAGTAGAAAACTGACATATGTGTAATACCCTTGTGCATTTTAACTCAACTATATGGACTAACATTTTTAGATTAAGAGAACTCATGCCACATGTGCTTCTGGAGACCATATTTCTTAATCCCGAGCCCTCCTTTCAGTTCTCAAAACATTATTGCTCAAAGACCCTCCAAAGTGGGAGAAAGTTAAGCTCTTATAATATGTCATATGAATTCATTAAGAGGAAATTTTACCCCTATTCTGCTGTACACAGGTGATCAAACCTAGGTGAAATCAGTGCTAGGCCCATTAACTATAGCTGTAAAGTACAAAGTGTCACAGACTCAAATAGCAGAAATTCAATTTCTCATAATTCTGGAGGCTAGAAATCCAAGATGAAGATGTCAGCAGAGTTGGTTTCTTCTGAGGCCTTGATCCTTGCTTATAGAGGGCTGTCTTCCCCCTGTATCTTCATATGGTCTTCCTTCTGTGCATGCCTGTGTCCTAATTTCCTCTTCTTATAAATACGCCAGTCACATTGGATCAGGGCCCACCCTAAAGACCTTGTTTTTAACTTAATGACCCGTTAAAGACTGTCTCCAAATACAGTCACATTTTGTGATACTGAAAGTTAGGATTTCAACATGTGAGTTTGGAGGGAAACAATTCAGCCCATAAGGCCCATTTATGTGCTTACCTATTATTATACTCCTAAAACACAGCTCTGATTATATTTCTACGCTGCTCAAAATCTTTCTATGGTTCTTAATTATTTATAAGAATAGATTAAGATTCATTTTCCCTCCATTGACCCCTCCAGTTCCCAATATTCAAAGCTATGCCAAACTTGATTCTTTTCTATCATTCAATTATTCATACCACCATGACTGAGACATGTTTGCCATTCTACTCTACTTTCAGTTCCAGAAACACATACTCAGTTCTCCCATTTCTGTGCCTCTCAGCCAGCTCTTCTGTAAGTCTGGAATGGCTTTTCCCATTGCTTGTTAAAATCCTTTCAAATCCTATAACCTCCAAAAATTCTTTCAGTTTAATACTCCAATCAGATTGGATCTCTTACAAGTATTATGGCATCATATGACACCTTTATTATTGTACTTTTTAAAATAGTCTTTCTATATTATGACATATTGGTTGCCATGTGAGCTGGAGTCATAGCTTATTGACTTTTTTATTTTCTACAGTGGCCACTACAGTGCTTTTCATATTGTAGGTATCTGTGGTAGAAACTACCATGGTCACCATTTTCCATATTACCCTCTTCTTTTTGGGCACACAACCTCCCTTGCAGTTGAGTAGTGATATGTGACTGAATTTGTGCCAGTTAGACATGTGCAGAAGTAACGTATGACAAATCTCCTTGTGTGGATATTCTGGTCAACTTCCTGTTTACTCTTAGATGGATCTACCGCTCTTCTTTTCTATATATTACTCATTTTCCCAAGCTCCTTTTCCTCCTGGATTCTGAGTAGGTTCAGCCAATGGGAGAAACAGGCTGAAAATTGGAGTATGGGAGGAAAGGGAAGCCAGGATATTCTCTCTCTCTCTCTCTCTCTCTCTCTCTCTCTCTCTCTCTCTCTTATGTCATCTCTATTAGCAGCCACTTTGTTCCCATGATTCCATGTCCACTGGACAAGATCTTACTATGGATCTTGCTCTTGTTGGATATTCTAGGTTCCTGGACTCTGGTAAAAATACTGTACCTCCTATTGTCCCATCAGCCCTGGCGTGAAAGTAGCTTCCCGATGTTGCTGTGTTTAGTGGCCTCTCTGTCCCTTGTTTGGCCTCTGTAGAACATAAATAATAATGTTGACCTCACAGGGCTATTATGAAAGTAAGTAAGCTAATATATGCAGAATTCATAACTGAGGTCCTTGCACATGAGGGAAACCAAATCCGGAGTCTCTCCAGCATTACATAGGCATGTATCCTTCTTGTACCATCTCCTCCTTCAGTTTCTGAAACTCTACCTGGTGTTGGCCACCTTCCTACCTCTCTGGGTGCTTTGCTGCCTCTGTGTGCTCCCTTCAGCCCTTACTGGTGGAATCCTCGTATGATTTCTTTCACTGTGTCTCTTTGCCATTCCATTTTGAGAGCGCTCCCTCACCTTCATGGCTTCAACACTGACCTTCCTTCGAGGGGGGCACTACCATGTGCATCTCTATCTGTAATTTCTCTCTCAAGTTCCCATCTCATTTCTCTAATTGCCTCCTGGGCTCTTTTTATTGGCTACCCAGGTACTGTTCATGGAAGAAGTGTCAGGTGGGAAATAAGAGGTCAAGTGTCCAACCCACCTTTGATGCATTTAATGTTGTTTTAGGCTTTGGAGGACTTAGATGCTCCTTTAAGACAGGGCTTTGGGACAGATGGTTTCTAATAGTCCTTCTAATTCTATTGCTTTGGTTTTACATCACAACTTAATTCATCCTCTCCACTTCCCACTTGGCATCTAGTTTTACTCCCAGTTTCCCTATATCTGCCAATATTATGTCAGTAAGGCTCAATACTCTAGAAGTCAGTTATGAATCAATTACTCTTCCTCCCTCTTCTTCTTCACTGTGGCAGTCCAGGAGTTAAGAACTTAGCCATTGAGTCAAATTAAGTGTGTCCAAATCTTGACGTCAGCACTCATTTATTATGTTTCATGGATATACCTTTTTCTAGAACTCAGTTTTTCACCTGTGTAAAGGAAAAGAAATGAGGAAAACGCTCGATGCAATGCTGAGTATACAGGAAACACTCAATAAATGTTTACCTTTATCCATCCATCCATCCATCTATCCATCCATCCATCCATCCATCCATCCAGTAAGCATTTGTTGGGTAGTGCAGTTACTTTCTTTTTGAAATTTATTTTCACTTATTTTATCTCCTGAGAGTTCATATATATATATATATATATATATATATATATTTTTTTTTTTTTTTTTTTTTCTTTTGAGAGGGGCCTAATTTACACCACAAAATAACTTGTGTAGTAAAAAACTACACAAAACTATATGGGGAATTTACACTCCTAGGAATAAAGTATACAGGTCGGGTGAATTTGCATCCAATTTTCCAAAGAGAGTCCCAATTCATACTTACAATTCTAGCTTAATTATAAATAGCATCCCACATGTCTGTCAAAAGTGGCCCGAGTTTGGATAATAAATTATATGTGATCTATATGTACAGGTGACCTGTTTGGTTCTTTGGACAAAGCCTCCATATATTAATAACATTAGACAAAGAGTATTTAAAAATAAATAAATCACCCACTGTGATTTTTCAAGCTTTGTGACATTTATGTAATATGATTCACTTTATGTTTCATGCTAAACCTTCACTACATTTTATCCTATATATTTCAATAATAGAGTAGAATCTATTTTATTGGTGGTTTAAAAATAATTTTCTAATTGAAACTCACATCTGCATTAAAAATATGTATTTATTTTCCAACTTGGATGTTATATACATTAGGGTCTTCTCACAAAATATGCTATCCTTAAATTTTTGTGTAAAGATCAATTGTATCTCACAAGGAAGAAATGAGTACTTAATATCAGAAGTGAGGTTCTTTGTAGTTTTTGTCTTCAAAGAAACACTAAAGATACATAGTCTTCCTCAGTGGAGGCTGCAAACGTCTTTGTTGCTGTTTTTGTTTATGTTACAGACCTTAATATCCTACATGTCTTGAACAATTCATCATAGGTCATATGTGGAATAAAACTGCCAACTCACTTCTCCACAGCCAGGGCAGCCCTTGAAATTGCCACAAGGAATTCCAGGGACTCTGGGCCTTATTGAAAAGTGACATCAGTTCATTTCGTAGGAGGCACATGCTCAGAGTCTTCAATTAAATAACGTATTAGGGGTTTAACTGAGGTATCCTAAACCCCCAAATATTTGCGGGACTCAAATATTTTTAATTCAGTTAAAAAATTAAATTTAATTCAAAACAACAAACATTTTCCCCCCAAGAAATATGCAATGTGCTGCAGAGGTCACACATATGACTGAAATGTGATCTTTTTCTCTGTTCACACGAAACAGCAACTTCCTTCACACCACCAACCCCCAATAAATAAAACCATGGTTTCCTCCAAAAGGAAGAACTATGGGGATTATAACGGTTTGCCAAATATACTCTCCACTAATGGCCACATACATCTGTTAACATAACTAAGTGATGAGATAGATCGGAGCCCTTGGTGTCAACCTCCAACCTTTAAGCCTTATTGCTGTGTTGAAATGGAAATCTCTGAAACACACATATATACTCCCCAACTTGCATATGTTTAATTAAAATATAGATTTCGAGGCTCTTCCCACAAAAAATTCTGCTTTAGGGTATTTGGGGTGGTTCCCAGAAACTCACTTATCATTCAAACACTCCAAGGGATTCTGGCAAGGATTCAAATCTCCATTAGGATGAAATCCATCCTGCCTCTCAAGAGATGAAGAGCCCTGAGATGGTAAGTTAGAACTCAGAAGCATTCAGAACACAAGAGGGAGGAGGGACGCCTTCTCCACTGTAATTGGAGGGAGAAATGATGGGGAGGATTGATTACAGTGATGGCCCCAATTTGTTCATGCTTCCTTGTATCAGGGCCTTTTGCAGCACCCTCTTGTATTGACACTGGTATGCACGCACACACACACACACACACACACACACACACACACACACACACCATGAGAAAAGTGTTGAGATTATTTTGGACAAGAAAAACTGTAGATAAATATTAGTATTTTAATTACTGTTGAGTTCCTTTAGTTTTATACTATGAGGCTAACCCATGCAATCATTCATCCATCCATATATCCATCATATATTTACTAAGTACCAACTACATGCCAGTCTCTATTATAGGCCCTAGAGTGAAATATGCTCCAATAAATGATTTGGTTGAAGCCCTTCTACCCATTACCTAATCAGTTTAAGTCTAATACATATGTTGAGATTTTGTTGGGACCTGAAATAGTCAGACATATTATAATAAATAGGATTTTACTGCACTTCATACTGGATACTTAGTTGTATTTTTTACTGGGACTCTTGTACCAGTTGCAAGATTTAGTGCCTAAATACTTCAACTGAAATTGTTCTTGCTAGGCCTCCTATATCTTCTGTGCCCATCTTCCCAGCCCTCTTTCAATTACTAACTGATGTCATGAAGTGCAAATATGTTGATTCAAGTTTGAAGGCTTTGTTCTTTATTAGACATACCATCCAGTTTTTATTATGAAGTTGGTGTAGACGTAATGGTGGTTTTTGCAATTATTTTTAACCTTTTAAACCGCTATTACTTTTGCACCAACCTAATAATACTTTATTTTTTAATAACTTTATCACTATCTATTACCCCCCCACACCCTTTATCCCCAAACGGGTCTTGTCTATTGCTTATACAAGATTACACACACACACACACACACACACACACACACACACACACACACACAAGGTCCGACAATTAAGTTTGCCAACTTCCTTCAATGATGTTGCAAATCTTTTTTGATATCAGAGGGATTATTCATTATGAATTTGTACCAACTGCACAAACAGTTAACCAAGCTTACTATTTGGAAGTGCTGAAAAGGCTGCATGAAAAAGTTAGACGACCTGAACTTTTCACCAACAATTCATGGCACTTGCATCACGACAATGCACCAGCTCCCGTGACACTGTCTGTGAGGGGATTTTTAGCCAGTAAACGAATAATTACATTGGAACACCCTTCCTCCTCATCTGATCTGGCCCCCAATGACTTCCTTCTTTACCTGAAGGTAAAGGAAATATTGAAAGGAAGATATTTTGATGACACTCAGGACATCAAGGGTAATACAACAACTCTGATGGCCATTCCAGAAAAAGAGTTCCAAAATTGCTTTGAAGGGTGAACTAGGCACTGGCATTGGTGCATAGCTTCCCAGGGGGAGTACTTTGAAAGTGACTGTAGTGATATTCAGGAATGAGGTATAGAGCACTTTTGGTAGGATGAATTTGCGGACTTAATTGTCCGACCTCGTGTGTACACACGTCATACACACACACACACACACACACACACACACACACACACACACAATCTTAATGCTGAGCTAGGTCCCAGCAAAACTGCTACCAAGTCAAATGTAAATATTGGAAAAGAATCCAGGGAATAGGGTAGCTGATTTAGGAGTGTGTTGGAAGAAAAGCAGAATGAGGAAACAATTGTATAATTGTTGTCATTGCCAAGCTAAGGTGCTTTGGGGTAGACCAGGTCCCAGGCTAACTGTGTGGGTGCCTTCCATTTCCCTCCGAAATTCACTCTCCACCTTTCTTCATCCTGCTCTGTGCCCCAGTACACTGACCCACGTGGATTATGCCATCGTGTTTTGTCTTAATTTGGGTTCCCCCAGAAGCAGATCCTGCAATAAAGATTATAGTGGAAATAATTGATTTGGGTAGTGGTCCCAGGATGCAGGGAAGTGAGACAGGGAAGGGAATGAATCCAATAATGGATATGACATCAAGCAAGTTTTCATTGTAGGTTACTGCTGCTGAATCCTGGGGGATTCTGGGAGACAGTAAAAGGTGAGGACACTGGGTATTTATTCACTAACTACCATCAGTCATTGGTTTAGGGCTGCTTTTGGGTACACAGTTTGTCCAGTATGTTTGCTGTGCACATGCATGTGCCACACATGCTCCTTGCTAGAAAAAAACCTCTCAGGCTGAATGTCTTAAGAGTAAAAAGCCTTCTACACATACTTGAGTGCCAAAGGAATGTGCCCCCGGCTGCTACTTAGTTTGGGTAATGGGTGGCACTAGCAGGAAATTCAGAGAGTGGGAGGAGAGTGAAGTCCAAAGATTGTTTTCTGCGTATTTATCGCCACCCCCACTGCCCCACCCCTCCCCGTGTCATGTTTTGGCTGCACCTACCACTCTGACAAAGTCTACAGCTATGTAGGCTTTGATGGCCTTTTTCATACAACTTTGTCTCTGGTGTCCAGTAACTGCTCCCTGACTTTGCCCCTGCAGCTCTAACAAGATAACAGCTCCAACACAGTAACAGCTCCGGATGTCACAAAACTTGAGGTACTGCACAGGTCCCGTCTTGCTTTTCCTAAACCGTGCTTGCAACTTTGTAAAAAGTCTACTTATTAAACAATCCTCTACTAGCCCATTAAAATGTACCCTTTGTTATCTGATATAAGATATACCATTGTATCTGGGGTCGTCTCATTAATACCTCAAACAACCCAATTGCTATTAGTTTTCTTCTTTTGCAGGTGTAAAAACCTGACAGGTTAAGTTGCCCATGGCTATGCAGGCTGGATATAAATGAATCAAAATTGAAATCCAACTTTTCTGACTACAAACACACATTCTAAAACTATGGAATCCCACCTTATTGTTAATAAAAAGTATTTTCATAAATACTGGGTTTCTTGCTCAACGCTAATCACTGTGCCCCCTTGGCCAGGACTCAGCGAGATCCAGGGTGGGCACTGGGGTGCATTCCATGCAGGGGAATGCTGAGCAATATGGCTGTCAGGCAAACCCAACTGGCCAGGTGATGCCTCACCAGATGGTTACCCACCACAGAGGCCACTATTGAAAACCCGAAACAGACAAAACGCCTGTGGAATCTTCCAAAAGGGAACAGATGCTGCTTAGGGAAAACCTGTCTACACTGCAGCATCAGACAACAGAAAAACAAAGCAAGGCACGAAGAGCTGCCCTGCCCCATTTTAGAATTAAAGAACTGCCTACCACAGTGTTTTTCCCCACTCGTAGTTTTCCAAGGGTAAAATGACACCTATCAAAAAAATTTAAATAAAAAACAGACTCTGAGAAATAACCCCCCCCATATCTACCTGAAGGATTTGCATGGAGCAATATCTGAAGGGGAAAAATGAACAAGAGGAGACTTCCTCCTTGTTGCAGGGCCTGGATGTATGCTTTTTTCCACTGCTAGTGTTTCTGTTGGCAGAGTGCACACGATTGGAGCATAACCCCCAGGCCTTAAGTCGGGGCAATGGGTCGTGCGGGATGGAGCCTTATCAATTGGGGCTGGAAAGTGGTTTTGTCTGATGTGACCCCGGGGTGTCTGCCAGGATCTGTGAACAGACATGGGTCTGCGGGAGCGCCCTCCACCTCCCTTTGTTCTGCCCGGCTCCAGCCTGCAGCAGCTGATCTGGTTATTATGCTCCTGAAAAGAATTTCTAGGTGGCCACAGTGACCATAAGGAACCGAGAAACCACGAGGGCTGAAAGCCACGAAGAACAACACACATGGCTGTTGAGCACTAATCCCGCCCATAATTAGAGGATCCCTTTCAGGCCTGTGGTGCTGGTAGAAATCTGAACTAAGGCAGAGAGGAGCCGTCCAAGGTCTGTAGCCCACCATTTACCAAATGTGCTGTCATCAGCATAATTCACTCATTTTATGGGGCACGAAGTTTTAAAAATGTTCTTTGAAAAGAAAGTCAGTATCTGAAGAGTAGATTTGGGACAAAAACTGACCACATTTAAGATTTAATTAAACTCACCTTAGTTATCTCAGCTTTTTTTGTCCCTAACCTATTCTTAAAATGTAGTGCACTTTAATGGAAATTTAAACTGCATCGATCTGATTTGTTTAACTTAGACTCAGCAAAATGCTGTTTTGTAAGAACGATTAAGCTTTATATAACTTTCTCTTGGGTTCTAAGAAATAACAACTGATGTTTGGGTCCTAAATTAACAGGTGTGCCTCTTCTGAGATTTGACATGGCTCTAGCTGTGTGGATGTTCTAGCTTTTCCTTTCTACACTCCCTGACCCCATCCCAGGCATGTCAAGGTCTTCACTGTAATAAAGGTGATCTGTGCCCTGTCGCCTGAATTTAACCCTTGTGTGTGCCTAGGAACATGTCACCATGTTCTGCGATGTCAACTTCTAATTTAATTTGTCACACACTGCCTTTGGATGAATGCAGGAAAATGAATATCTAGTCACACAGGCTAAAATAGTACATCAACTTTAAAAAAAAGGAAGAAAACTATAAATAACGTTTGAAAGTGATATGAATCCATTGCTGTTCTAATCTAATTTTAAATACACCTGTGTAATTAAATGCTTAGTGAGACAGAGATAATGTTGTGAATCTATATGATATTTGTGACTTTTTTAAAATCTACTATCTTGTTTGATTCTCATAACAACATTGTGAGATAGATAAAAGTAGATTTTCTTAGTTTCCTCTTACAGATGGGGAAACTGAGGTCTAGATTTTCCATAGCCACACAAAATATTCAGGATCGCAACCTGGGTCTTTAATATCTTATCTGTGCTTATTTCATTACCCCTGACCTTAACTAAGGATGCATTTGTCCAAATTCTAGTAAGATATCTGTTCAAATCTGGTTCAGCAGCTAAGGAGAAGACAGGAAAAAAAGTAAACACTAGTTGCCTTGGGTAAAATTCCTGCTGGCAATGGGATCTTGGCAAATAAAAATATGAAGGTGTAATTCACTAATGACCCAGCAGGATCTTCCTGATAGGATTGTCACAAATTCCTTTGGGGGCTGGGAATAAGAAGGGGAAATGTAAATTACTGTCTCCCTAGAAAGCTGTAGTATCAACTTGAATTAATCTCTAAAGCACATATTGCGAATACAGCAAACATGGTGAGGGGATATCATGAGCAAGGGTCTATCATACCTATAGCTCCAAAGATCTATAAACCTGTAATTTGGAAAGAGATTGGATAGAGGGATTGTAAATTTTAATTAAAGTTTCTTGGCTTGAAGCAAATATTAATACTATTAGCTAACAAATACGCTAGGTTTGGAGCCAATTTTGAGTATCTATTCAATGTTTCATTCGGACTAAGAACAAATTGGTGTTTTAACAGGTTATAACCCTGAATTAGAAGTAGCATATAAGTAGCCAATTTGCATCCTGTCCATAATTCCAAGTCAAAAAGAAACTTTGAATAAGATACATTTACCACATATGACCCTCCAAAATTTTCTGTTGAATGGCAAAAGATTTGCACACATTAAAATTGGATTTCACACAATCTGTAAAATGACAGAGTATTAAGGAGGATTAGCCTAATTAAACAAGATTGTGAGAATGCCTCAAAGAGATCCAAAGTGCAGATATCTTTCAAGTAGGATCACAGGGAAGGCTTCCAGAATCTATTTAGCCTCTTTCCCAGCTCTCAGAATTCCCATTACCCTTAGTCACAGTAGCACACTTGTGTATGCAGTGACATCTAGTGACAAAGAAAATAAAACCAACTTCAGGGACACTTTCTTCCCTGAGTCTCCATACAAATCCTAGTCACCACAGATTTGCGCACAGTGGTCTCTATTACAAAAGAGACGTACCAGTTTCTATACCAAACGTATTCCTAGAGGATCATAAGAAGAAGTAGCAACAAAGTTTGGTTAAGTGCCCTGGCATCAAAATTTAAACAGACATTTAAAATACATGTCTTTCACTGTCCACTGGTGTTCACACTGCTGACACACAGTTAGTGCAGAATATTCTGAAGGTTTATTGGCATCTTCCAAGGAAAGAATACTTTCTGATTAACAACATGTATAGAACATGTTGTCGGATATTCACATTCAAAAATTAGAAAAAAAATACACACACGCACACACACACACACACACACACACACACACACACACACACTTACATGCTATGCAGGCAAGACAAAGATTTAACCAAACTCAAATTGACCTGGATCTATCTGAAATCCATTCTAGATTATTTAGAGTAGACCGTAATAAAATATTTCTCCTTTTTAAATCTGATTTTCAGATTTTAAGCAAAATTAATGGACTATATATCATGAATATTAATAGAATATATGAGGTGTGATAAAAAACTACAGTGAATGTTTAAATAAAAAAAATATTACAGCAAAAGACACATTGTCACTAACCCCCTCAAAATGTCCCCTTCCTCCCACCCCACCACCACTTTGAATACACTTATCCCATCATTCTTGACACTTTCTAAAGCAGTTCTGGAAGTCCTCTTTCATAACTGTCTTTAGCTGTGCTGCCCTGACTGCCTCGATGTCCTGAATCTATTCAAAATGTTTTTCTTTCATGGTCATTTTGACTTTGGGGAAGAGCCAGAAGTTGCATGGTGCCAGATCCAGTGAATAAGGTAGATGAGGACACACTGTAATGTTTTTGTTGGACATAAATTGCTGTATACCAGAAGCGATGTGTGACATAGAGCATTGTCATGATGGAGGATGATTTAGGGCACACTTTAAAACACACCTTCTCTCAACCATAGCTCACACCTAACTGAGTGCACCGAACAAGTTGAAACTTGTCACACACTGTCACTAAGGTTCAAGGTGCTGCTTCCCATATTGAAGATCCCTGCCTTTCCATTGGATGGCACTCGGCAGCAGTATTCACCATATTTTTTGATCACAACAAAAAAGCCTTCCGTTGGAATAAAAGAGGACTTCCAGAACTGCTTCAGAAAGTGTCAAGAACGATGGGATAATTGCGTTCATAGCAAGGGGGAGTATTTTGAAGGGGATTAATGGCAATGTGTGTTTTACTTTAATACATTTTTTTAAAACATTCACTCTATCGTCTGATTACACTTCAGTGTATACACATGGCTTGTATTAATCTTTTGTTATTGGTATATATTGAGTATTACAATTTTAATACAGTTTTTTCTTTTCTTGAAATGTGTATACATTTTTTTGGCACCCTCTGTAGATGCATATATATACAACTTTCTCTGTTTAACAAGTACTTAAGGTCTTGTCTTGGTAGATCTATAAGAAAACGAACTCCAGAGATGTCTACTGGCTTCCCTCAGCCACTCAGGTGGTTACCACTGTCTTGTCTAAGCCCCAGGCATCCTACCTTCCAGGAGGCAATGATGGTACATCCCACTATATCATTCACTCAGAAACCTTGGTGCCTTACAGGTTTCTGGAACCTGCAGTGGGGTCCTGGAGTCTGAATTTTCAACAAACACACAGGAGACTCTTAAGCAATTATGCCCTAGTCTGCACTTGCCTTATATGCCCCCAGTGAAAACGGGAGAATACCACTGGAAAAATGGACAGGGTTCAAACTCTGTTTACACAGAGTTTTATATAATTCACCCTCATACAGGTTGCCTGGGACTGGATCCATAAATGTGTAGCCTCATAAACCAGATTGTCCACTCTTTGCAACAACATTTTTAAAAAATTAATTGTGTAATTGCCAGAATATTCTGAAGTGAGTTGCAAGATGGCTGAAAGACATAATTGTTTTTTTTTTTTTTTCTTTGTTTATTTTTGTTGTAATCATCATTTCTAATTTTGGGGCTCTTTTTCCTTTCCCCTATGAAAAATAAGCTCTATAAGCAATTAAACTCTTTAAGGAAATTAGGTTTACAGTTATATATTTTAAAATATTTGTTATACAGCATGGCTGGGGCCTGATAAAGGCATTCTGAGTTCCCCTAAATTGTTGATTATGAACTAAACGCTTGCAAATTGAATAATCATTGATACAGGGAGGGAGCACGCAATTTGACAGATACCCATAGTTCACTGTGCAGTCAACTTTTATGAAGAGAATAATCAACTAAGTATTTTGTCATAAAGTGGGATATTAATATACATATGCACATAAATTAGGTTTATTTAAAGTTGGCATATGATGTGAACATTTATTTTTTGGTTTTAGACATTCATTTATACATTAGAATGTAGCTTCTAGCACTTACTGTTATTTTTCAGATTTATATATATTTTTTTCCTCATTGTATTGGTTTTCAAATATCTTTCCTTTGAAGTTCTGAATGTGCACTAACTTTACCGGGTGATTTTTGTCACATATAATTCTACTATCTGAAGGACCTAGAAAAGCCTTTTGAAGTTGATTTTCTCCTGGCTGTTGATTTGGTCTTGGGTCTGCAGGGCCTCAGGCATCTGGGACCTGCTTCAGGGACTGCAGGAAATGGGGAGTGGGGGAGGAGGTGGGGATTGCCAAAGAGTCCCCTCAAGCAGAGTCTTGGGGTTTCTTTATGATTTTTATGGGGGAAAAATAGTTTCTTCCACGTTAAGCAAGTTTGAAAAACATTGATTTACAGACATCCTTGGAAAATTTCTTCCCTCTTCCCTCCACAGTTTTGTCCTTCATTAACTTAATTTTGACCCAGAACCAATTAATGGTTAAGACTTCACAGATCCATGCAATGTGAAAATCCAGACACTGTGTGTAGAGATTGGAACAACTGAGCCCAGTACTATCCTGTACTCAACTTAAATGCCTGCTCTTGTTCCTAATCTGTGAGTTTTTGTGTACTACCCGTACCCTTTCTTTTTTCTTCATTTTAAAGACAAATATTTAGATGCTACATAGCAAGCCATTCACTGGGCTTCTTGTATTTATCCCTGCAACAGGGGAGTGCTTTTTAAAGATGACCTAGATCATGCAATTTCGCTCCTCAAAAACTCTTGTTGATTTCTCAATCAAGAATGTGAGGCTTGCTCAGATCATCTTAGGTAGTGCTACTGCAACTTGCCCCACCCCACCACACAGCCCTCCGGATACTTCTTACTCTGCTCTTGTATGCTTTCAGACCACTATGTGACTTCCTAATATACTCCATTTGTTTGTCTATCCATCCTTCTATTTATTTATTATTGCTGGAACCTAAGTTGTGGTGTCTTGAACAACTGCAGATGCTGGGATGGCTCCCCCTAGACAACGTCTTGAACTTTAGTTCTGATAGTCAACCAGTTTCCTCCTTTCGTCTCCACAAGGTGTCTTCTGGGACAGGGATGTCCTAGAAGGCTGCTTTGCTCACCTCTGACACCTCAGTTGGCATGGCTGAACTACCAGGTGCTAGCTGGGTATCTCTGTATGCTACTTCTCCTTGTGGCTAGTTAGGTCTCCTAATGGTGAGGCACTTTCAGGGTAGTCATCCTTCTTACCTGGTTTCCAGCTTTTGGGAAAGTAGACTGGTGATTATCAGGGGCTGGGGAGAAGAGGAAATAGGAGTAATTGCTCAATGGATAGAGGCTTTCCTTTTGAGATGATGAAATTTTGGGAACTAAATAGAGGTGATAGTTGCACAACATTCTGAACGTACTAAATGACATAAAATTGTTCACCTTTAAATGGTTAATTAATGTTATGTGAGTTTCACCACAATAGAAAGAAAAAACAAAGTCTGTCACAAGTTATCCCAGACTAAAAGGAAAGAGGATTACACAGGGTATGAATACCGGGAGGTAGGGTTCTTTTGGAGGTCATCTTTGGAGACCAGCTGCCATACCTACTCTTAGATGTAAGTCCATCAGAGCAGGGAGTTCTGCCTGTTTGAAGAATGGATGCATTCTGTGTCTCTGCTTTAGCTCATCATGCCAGGGCCATTGCCCAATCAGCTTCGCTCATATTACAAAACATGGGAACACAGGATATCATATTATTATTGTCCACAAAATTAATGTGTACTTTGTAGATGTTAGGGTTTCCAAATAATTGAGTTAGTCATTTTAAATCAATGTCTGTAGGGAGATCTGTTTCAAAAGATCTTTCTAATTGGTTCTTTGAAACTCAGAATATGCTTTTCTCTCGGAGTACTTTTAGAAGTAGTGGTTAAGATACAGTTGGAGTTCATTCAGCATAGACAGCACTAGTTTTGTAGTCAGAGAAGTGCCACCCATAAAACTTTATAGTAATTCCAACAAGGTCGGACAAATTAAGTTCACAAACTCATCCTAGAAAAAGTGCTACATACCTCATTGCTGAATATCACTATGGTCACCTTCAAAGTGCTCCCCTTTGGAAGCTATGCTCCAATGCCAGTGCTTAGTCCACCCTTCAAAGCAATTTTGGAACTCTTTTTCTGGAATGGCCGTCAGAGCTCTGGTCATATTATCCTTATGTCCTGAATGTCATCAAAATATCTTCCTTTCAATATTTCCTTTATCTTCAGGTAAAGAAGGAAGTCACTGGGGGCCAGATCAGATGAGAAGGGAGGGTGTTCCAATACAGTCATTTGTTTACTGGTTAAAAACTCCCTCACAGACAGTGTCATGTGAGCTGGTGCATTGTTGTGATGCAAGAGCCATGAATTGTTGGCGAAAACTTCGGGTCATCTAACTTTTTCATGTAGTCTTTTCAGCACTTCCAAATAGTAAACTTGGTTAACAGTTTGTACAGTTGGTATAAATCCATAATGACTGATCCCTCTGACATCAAAAAAAGTTAGCAACATCATTGCAACAAGTTCGCGAACTTAATTGTCAAACCTGATATGTGCCAGAGACTGTTTTAAGGTTTTCATATATTACTTCATCTTCATAGCAGTACTATGAGGATGTTACTATTAATATAACCATTTTATAGATGAAGAAACTAAAGCATAGAGACGTCAGGTAACTTGCCTATGGTTGTATAACTAGTAGTAGCAGTACTAGGATTCAGACCCAGACTGGGTGATTCCGTAGTCCGTGCTCTTAACCATTTTGGTATCTTGAGTTTTCCTTTTAATGTGTAACAAATTCCCTAAAATTCAGTTTCTTCATCAGCCAAATTATATAATGATGACTTCCATAGGTCGTTTCAAGTTTTAAAGGAGGATATATATTGGAAAATGTTTTGCACACTTCAAAATAATATATAACTCTAGGTTTAATGCATCACGCTATTTATTCCATTTGTTCATTCAAGGATATTACTTGAACATTTTCAATACAATAGGTAGAATATGATTGAATTCTTGCTCTCAAAAGCGTGTTGTCTACTCAAGAAACAGATGATTAAACAACTAATTATACTACAGAGTTATAAACTTTGTATAGTAGGAAGATGGGAAAAAGGTTTGGGTGAGAGTCCATCATTAAATCTGGACATGATAATTTCAGAGTTCCTCTTGCTGCTTGGCTGTATAGTAAGGACACCTCTCTGACAACAAATGTACTTAAAATTGATATATTAATAACTACAGAGTGCCACAGAGGGTACTTTGAGAAGCTCAAAAGTGCTCTCTCAAAACCACATAGGTTGAGGCACTAAACTATGCTAAAATTGCCAATAGGCACAACTGATCCTGAACTTGGTGGAGAGTCACACTAGGCCAACGACAAGCAACAAGTGTTCCATCTTGAATTGGCATCTTTGGCCTTCTGGTTGATTGTTTTTCTTTCTTTCTTTCTTTCTTTCTTTCTTTCTTTCTTTCTTTCTTTCTTTCTTTCTTTCTTTCTTTCTTTTTTTCTTTCTTTCTTTCTTTCCCCCCTTCCTCCCTCCCTCCCTCCCTCCCTCCCTCCCTCCCTCCCTCCCTCCCTCCCTCTCTCTCTCTCTTTCTTTTTCTTTTAAACTTTTATTTATTTAAGTGTGTGTTTCCAGGACCCATCAGCTGCAAGTCAAGTAGTTGTTTCAATCTAGTTGTGGAGGGCACAGCCTACAGTGGCCCATGTGGAGATTGAATCGGCAACTTTTGTTGTTAAGGGCACTGCACTCTAACCAACTGAGCTAACTGTCCTCCCCCTGGGTGATTATTTTTCAAAGTGTGAACATTTTTCTTTAATATCTTTTGTATCCGGGATATGACAGCCAAAGCTGTTGCATACAAAAAAAAAAAAAAAAAAAAAAAAAAAAATGATGAGAGCACGATAACATTTCTTAAGTATCTTTATTCAATGGAGATTATAAACTTCAAATTACCTGTACACTTTTAATACTCTTACAATAAGGTATACTCTTCAGAATGGGACATAGTGTCTCACTTAAACTATAAACTGAATGGGATGCATGATCAGTCAGGAGAGAAGTTGAAACCTTTATTCAAATACTTGATAATATCCTTTCCTGTTAGGAGGTCAGGGGAAGGTAAGATTGCAATCAGTTGGGCCTTTGTTGTGCAACAAGCACATACTTTGGAATGCATGCTTCCATTTGCATTTGAGGTTTATGTAGACTGAGGTATGCATTTCATGATATTCCATTTGAAAAAAAGGAACAAAGCAACTGATATTTCACTTTCTGTTGATTGTTTTATCTGTTAGTGACTTTTAGGAACAGCCAAGGGAGGTTTTAGGTTGAAACCATCTGACTCACTGGGATCAATTGTATTGTACAGAACCAAGAAAGAAAATGGAGTGAAATAATAAAGGAATATACATATGTCTTCCAATTCATGAAATACATTAATAAATTAGGTAATATTTCAAAAGCGAGATCTCTATTACAGAAACATAAGGAAAACAGGGAGACATCATTTCCTGCTCACCATGGCCCTTTTCCCATTGGGATTGTATTTATGGGGAAAGGAGTCTGCAATTCTAAGAACTTCTTGCAAAGGTGAAAAACTAAAGCTAGATTATGATATAATTTCTAGTTAATTGGGATTTGGGGGAACTAAGGATTATTTAAATCTAATGTTATATATATTAGAAATATATATATATATATATATATATATATATATATATATATATATATATTAGAAACCAAAGATAAATCACTAATAAAGCAATCATCATATAGCTAAATTATTTTAAATATACTTTATTATTTTAATTATACAAACATATTTCTAGAATTTTTCAGAATATACATCTCTGTCGATAGAGACATATACATTTTTATTTCTACTTAACTTTAACTATTTAAGAGCATTTTTAAGCAATAGAAAAACAAATACTTTATTTGGAAAATTCTAAAATATTTTTTGTAATTAATATAAATATATTTAAAATTATTTAGGTATACAATGAATTGTTTATTAGTGTTTTCTCTTTGCTTTCTCATCATCTGATATGACCATTATTTTGGAAAGTAAATAAATGTGTAGATTAACTTTGAAATTAGAAAACTGCTAAGATACCACAATACACAAGTCAGTCAGTCATAGACCAAATGAATATCCCAAATTTCAAACTATTCTAGGGGTTTAAAGTCTTTTATATTGTGCACATGACATATGATATACTGGAGTTACTCTGATCTACTTTATCCTTTAAAAACACACATTCTTGCTGAGGTAACATGACTTACTGATACATTTCCTGTGCACTGCTCACACAACTATTATACCTCTCTAAACCAGCCTACTGAATGGGAAGTATTCTGGAGTTTTGAAACAAAGCATTTGATGGAATTGCTGGAATATTTGTTTCCAGTAAACATTTTTCAATTTAATCCCTTAGAAGAATGACAAATGTGATTGTAATTTTATAACATTGACAGTGTTTATAGTTTGAATAAATTTGTGTGGTGCTCTATCACCCACCAAGTGAAATGAGAGGAATATAATTATCCTTCTCATAATAAAGAAAAAGCATCTGTAAAGAGAAAAAGTGAATTTGAGGACTATGAAAGTTATCAAAAAATGATAGTGATACTGACTGAATCTCTGAAAAAAGTATTGTCATGTTTATAAGGTAGATGGCTACTGACCTGAGCTTCTGGGAGTAGATATTACCTAAAAGCCACCATCACATTGCTAGGTCTACTTGGTGTGGGGACAGAGTCCCAGAGAGCAGTTGCCAGGCTCTGGGCCTCGTGTGGGGAGGTGCTGGATCCGGTTGTGAATGACCATCAACTGTGATTGGTTGGGCATCAGCTGGGACCAGTTGGCCAATTGGCTACTGATGTAACTGCTGGGCTGCGTTGATTGGTTGGTTGGTTGGCAGGCAGAGAAGTGAATGGCAGACTATGGCTCATGTGGTTACCACTGCAAGTGTCTTGCCAGGCCTCTAGTGAGACTATAGTGGTATGACTCCCCTACCTATGGCTCCGTGGGTGTTCCTTTTTGGCCTCACCATATCCTGCGTTCTTATGTGGGGAGCGAGACCAGAGGCCCCTCAGGCCGCCTCGCACGACACTTGGGTAGCTCCCTTTAAAGATTTTAAAACTCGGTATGAAATGATTGGTTTAAAATACCCTTATATTGTTCTGTTTCTAGAGCTTTCTTGGAAATAGATTAAGGCAGGAGATGGATAACATTGATCCTTGCCTTTTGTCCCATTATTCAAGTAGAAATAGATAAGAATGAATAGTAAGGGCCGTCTTGAAGGGTAGAGGAACGTGATGGCTGGCTACCTATGAAGGGGTTCATGGAATAGGCAATGATGGTAGAGCAGCAAGTATTCTTCTCAGCAGATAGCTGGGTGGTGTTCAAACTAGTTCAGAGATGTCATCTCTTTATAGCCCCTCAGAGGGGTTTCTCTGATTTTCATTGTGACTTTATTTTAAATTATTTATTTTTTTTAGTTAAAGCTGACATTCAATATTATTTTATGTTAGTTTCAGTTGTACAACATAGTAGTTAGACATTTATATAATTTATGCAGTGATCCCACCATTTAGTCTAGTACCTACCTGGCACTACAAGTAGTTGTTGCAACATTATTGACTATATTCTCTATGCTTTACTTTACATCCCTGTGACTATTTTGTAACTACCAATTTGTATTTCTTAATCCTTTCACCATTTTCATCCAGCTCCCCAAGCCCTCTCCCATTTGGCAACCATTAGTTTGTTCTCTGTATCTATGAGTCTGTTTCTGTTTTGTTCGCTTGTTTATTTTGTGCTTTAGATTTCACATGTAAGTGAGATGATATGGTGTTTGTCTTTCTCAGTTTCACTTATTTCACTTAGTAAAATACCCTCTAGGTCCATCCATGTTGTTGCAGATGGTAAGAGTTCATTCTTTTTTATGGCAGAGTAATATTCCATCAGATATATGTACCACTTTTTCTTTATCCAATCATCTGTTGATAGATGCTTGGGTTGCTCCCATATCTTGGATATTGCAAGTAGTGCTGCAATGAACATAAGGATACATATATCTTTTCAAATTAGTGCTTTGGATTTTTTTGGGTAAATACCCAGTAGTGGAATTACTGGGTCATAAGGTGGTTCTATTTTTATTGTTTTGAAGAACTTCCAAACCATTTTCCTTAGTGGCTGCACCAATTTGCAATGCTACCAACAGTGCATGAGGGTTCCCTTTTCTTTGCATCCTCACCAACACTTGTTTGTTGATTTATTGATGATGGCCATTTTGACAGGCGTGAGGTGATATCTCATTGTGGATTCAATTTGCATTTCTCTGATGATTAGTGACAGTGATGTTGAGAATTTTTTCATATGTCATTGGCTATCTGTATGTCCTCTTTGGAGAAATGTTTATTCAGGTCCTCTGCCCATTTTTTTTAATTTAATTTTTTTGTTTTTTTGGTGTTGAGTTGTATGAGTTTATGAATTTATAAATTTTGGATATTAAGCCTCTATCAGATGTATCACGACGAATATCTTCTCCCATTCAATAAGTTGTCTTTTCGTTTTGTTGACGGTTTCCATTGCTGTGGAAAAATTTTTAGTTTGATATAGTCCCACTTGTTTATTTTTTCTTTTATTTCCTTGCCTGAGGTGATATATCATAAAAAATATCACTAAGAGCAATGTCAGAGAGTTTGCTGCCTATGTTTTCCTCTAGGAATTTTATGGTTTTGGTCTTTAATCCATTTTGAGTCTATTCTTGTAGATGGTGTAAGAAAGTGGTCCAGTTTCACTTTTTGCATGTATCTGTCTAGTTTTCCCAACACCATTTATTGAACAGACTGTCTTAACCCCACTGTATGTTCTTGCCTCCTTTGTCATAGATTAAATGACAACATAGGCATGGGTTTATTTCTGGGCTCTCTATTCTCTTCAATTGATCTATGTATCTGTTCTTATATCAATAACATGGTGTTTTGGTTACAATAGCCTTATAGTATAGTTTGATATCAAGTAGCGTGACACCTCAAATTTTGCTCTTTCTCAAGATTGCTGTGGCTATTTGGGGTCTTTTCTGGTTCTGTATAAATTTTAAGGCTATTTGTTCTAGTTTTGTGAAAAATGCCTTTGGTATTTTGATAGGGATTGCACTGAATCTATAGATTGCTTTGGGTGGTATACACATTTTAACAATGGTAATTCCTCCTATCCGTGAGCATGGTATATGCTTCCATTTATTTTCATCTTCTTCAATTTCTTTCTTCAGTATCTTATAGTTTTCTGAGCACAGGTCTTATATCTCCTTGGATAAATGTATTCATATGCATTTCATTATTTTTTGATGCAACTATAAATGGGATTGTTTTCTTAATTTTTCTTTCAGATGTTCATTATCAGTGTATAAAAATCCAACTGATTTATGAATATTAATTTTATATTCTGCTACTTTACTGAATTCATTTATCAGTTTGGCGGAATTTTGGGAGTTCTCTCTCTATATATTATCATATCATCTGCAAATAATGACAGTTTTATTTCTTCCTTTCCAATTTGGATGCTTTTTTTTTTTTTCTTTTACTTGTCTGATTATTGTGGCTCAGACTTCCAATACTACATTGAATAAAAGTGGTGAAAGTGAGCATTCTTGTCCTGTTCTGATCTTAAGGAGAACTCTGTTAGCTTTCCACCACTGAGTATGATATTAGCTGAGGGTTTGTCGTATATGGCCTTTATTCCAACTTTGCTGAGAGTTTTTATCATAAATGGATGTTGGATTTTGTCAAATGCTTTTTCTGCATCTATTGAAATGATCATATGATTTCTAGCTTTCATTTTGTTTATGTGGTTTATCACATTAATTGATTTCAGATTTTGAACGAATCATGCATCCCAAGAATAAGTCCCACTTGATCGTGGTGTATGATCTTTTTAATGTACGGCTGAATTCAATATACTAATATTTTGTTGAGAATATTTGAAACTATGTCCATCAGGAATATCAGCCTATAATTTTCTTTCCTTCCTTCCTTCCTTCCTTCCTTCCTTCCTTCCTTCCTTCCTTCCTTCCTTCCTTCCTTCCTTCCTTCCTTTCTTTCATGTCTTGTCTGGTTTTGGAATCAGGGTAATGGTGGCCTCATGAAATGAGCTCAGGAGCTTTCCCTTCTATTGAATTTCTTGGAATAGTTTGAGAAGGATCAGTGTTAATTATTCTTTGAACATTTGGTAAAATTCACTTGTGAAGTCATCCAGCCCAAGACTGTTGTTTGTTGGGAGTGTTTTGATTATTGATTCAATTTCATTAGTAATAATTGGTCGGTTCAGATTTTCTGTTTCTCCTTGATTCAGTCTTGGAAGATTGTATGTTTCTAGGAATTTAACTATTTATTCCAGATTGTCCAATTTGTTGACATATAATTGTTCACGATATTTTCTTTTTTTAAATTAAAGTGTGATAAAGTGTGATAAGGGTGATAATTGTTAGCAAAGTTACATAGATTTCAGATGTACAGTTCTGTAATACATCATCTATATACCACATTGTGTGTTCACCACCCAGAGTCAGTTCCCTTTTCATCACTATATATGTCATCACCTTTACCCTCATCTACTATCTCCCTCCCACCTTACCCTCTGGTAACCACTAAACTATTGTCTGTGTCTATGAGGTTTGTTTCTTCATTTGTTTTTCTTGCTCTTTTATTGTTTTCAGTTTTATATACCACATATCAGTGAAATTATATGGTTTTCTACCTTTTCTGTTTGACTTATTTCGCTTAGCATTATAATCTCAAGATCTATCCATGTGGTCACAAATGGCACTATTTCATCTTTTCTTATGGCAGAATAGTATTCCACATCTTCTTTATTCAATCATCAATAGAAGGATACTTTTGTTGTTTCCATATCTTGGCCATTGTAAATAAAGCTGCAATGAACATCGGAGCACATATATCTTTGTGGATAAATATTTTCCGGGTTTGTCCATTTTATTAATCTTTTCAAAGAACCAGCTTTTTGTTGCATTAATGTTTTCTATTGTCTTTTTGTTCTCTATTTCATTTAGCTCTGCTCTGATTTTTGTTATTTCCTTCCTTTTCCTGACTTTGGGTTTCATTTGTTCTTCTTTTACTAGTTCTTTAAGGTATACCATGAAATTATTTATCTGGGATTTTTCTTCTTTCTTAGACAGGTCTGTAATGATATAAATTGCCCCCTTAAAACTGTTTTCGCTGCATCTCAAAAATTTTGGTAGGATGTGTTTTCATTGTCATTTGTTTCTAGGTATTTTTCGATCTCTCCTCTTAGTTCGTCTTTGACCCAGGCATTTTTGAAAAGTATGTTGTTTAATCTGCATATATTTGTGTTTTTCCCTGCTGTCTTTTTGTAGTTGATATCCAATTTCAAAGCCTTGTCATCAGAGAATATGCTTGGGATAATTTCAGTCTCCTTAAATTTTCTGAGGCTAGTTTTATGTCCCAATATATGGTTTATCCTTGAGAATATTCCATGTACACTAGAAAAGAATGCATAGTCTGATGTTCTAGGATGAAGTGCTCCATAAATGTCAATTATGTCCATTTCATCTAATGTGCCATTTAGGGCTAATATTTCTTTATTTATTTTCTGTTTGGATGATCTATCCATAGTCATCAAAGATGTATTTAGGTCCCCTACTGTAATTGTATTTTGGTCAATTTCTCCTTTTAGTTCTGTTAGTAGTTGTTTGGTATATTTCGGTGCTCCCTGATTGGGGGCATAAACATTGATGACTGTCATGTCTGCTTCTTGTATAGTCCTCTTTATCATTATAAAATATCCATCTTTGTCTCTTGTTACCTTTTTTATCCTGAAGTCTGTTTCATCTGATACCAGTATAGCTACACCAGCTTTTCTCTAATACCATTTGCTTGGAGTGTCAATTTGCATCCTTTTACTTTGAGTCTATATTTGTCCTTGTAGCTGAGATGTGTCTCTTGGAGGCATCATATGTTTGGGTTTAGTTTTTTGATCCAATCTGCAACTCTGTGTCTTTTTATTGGTGAGTTCAGTCCATTTATATTTAGGGTGATTATTGATATGTGAAGTTTTCCTATCATTCTACCTTTGGTTTTCTGGTAAGGCTGTGCATCCATTGTTCCTTTTGGTGCTATTATTTCAGTGTGGTGGTATTTTATGAAATTCCCTGTTTCTTTCATGTTACAGACTTCAGTTCTGGATTTTTTTTTTTTTTTTTTTTTTTTTTTTTTTTTTTTTTAGTGGTTACCATTAAGTTTATGTAAAAGAAAGATTCACATTTAGTGTCCCATTTTCTTCAGCATGCCTACTTTCTCCATTCCCTTGGAGAGTAAGACATTTACTCTCTTTCCTTTTGTGTTCTTTTTGTCACAAATTATCCTTATTTATGCTATGAATTGGTTTCTGCACTGCAGTAGCAAGTTGTCTTTTTCCTCTTTTTTTCTTCTTTATCCTATGTTATGTTTAAGTGTATAGTGTCCTATTTGGTGTAGGGGTTGCCATTTCCTGCTTCTGTCTATTCATAATACTATTAGGTTTTATATTATTTTGCATTTTTGTTTCAGGTCAAATAGTCTCCTTCAGTGTTTCTTGTAGTGCAGGTCATGTTTTTGAAAATTTCCTCAGCTTCTGTATGTTTTGCAAGGTCTTTATTCCTCCTTCATATCTAAAGGATATCTTTTCTGAGTATATTATTCTTGGCTCATAATTTCTCTCTTTCAATAGTTTGCAAACTTGAGTCCACTCCCACTTGGCTTATAGAGTTTCTGCTGAAAAATCTGATGATAGTTTAATGGGCTTTCCTTCGTAGGTTACTGTCTTCTCTTCCCTGTCTGCCTTGAGGATTCTTTCTTTGTTGTTAATTTTTGACAGCTTCAATATAATGTGCCTTGGAGAAGGCCTCTTGGGATTGAGGTAATTATGTGTTCGATTTGCTTCTTGGATTTGAGGATCCAGTTCTTTCCACAAGTTTGGGAATTTCTCATTGACCATTTGTTTAAGTATACTCTCTGTTCCCTTCTCCCTTTCTTCTCCTGGTATGCCCATTATTCTTATATTGCTCTTTCTGATGGAGTCAGAAAGTTCTTGTAGAGTTGTTTCATTTCATTTAACTCTCAAGTCTGTCTCTTCGATCTGTGTCATTTCCAGATTTACTATCTTGTATGTCACTGATTCTTTCCTCCATCTGGTCAGCTCTATTGCCTAAGCTGGCTATTTCATTCTTCATTTCTGTTATTGTGTTCTTAATCTCCAGAAATTCTACTTGGTTCTTTTTTAAAAAATTAATCTCTTTGGTAAAATGTTCATTTTGTTCTTTGATTGTATTTCTGAGTTCATTAAACTGCCTTTCTGTGTTTTCTTGTATCTCTTTGAGTTTTTGAAGAACTACAATGTCATGCTGGGGGTCATGTGGGGTCCCATCTGGGGTCTCTAGTCCCGCTCCCCACATAAGAACGCAGGATATGGTGAGGCCAAAAAGGAACACCCATGGAGCCATAGATAGGGGAGTCATACCACTATAGTCTCGCTGGTAGCTGGGTTGGAGACACAGGAAGCAGGAGCCACACTATCCGCAACCTGCCGTCCACTTCTCTGCCAACCAGTCTCACTTGCTAACTGTAATCTGCTCTTGCTAGCTCAGCCACCTTCTTCTTGCTACCCCCCATTTTTCTGCTAGTGTAGCCAAAGCAGTTATATTAGTGGCCAATGGCTCACTGGTTACAGCTGATGGCCAACTGGCCACAGCTGATGGCCATCCAATCACAGTTGCTGGCCATTTACTGCCGGAGCTAGCACCTTTCAATGTAAGGTCGAGAACCTGGAAACTGCACTCCTGGCTCTGCCCCACAGCAATCTTGAAGTTTCTGTGATTTAAGTAACATATTTCCATGTCTTTTAAGTTAATTTTCTGGAGATTTTTCATTTTATTTCTGAGCTGCCTTGTTATCTTGGTTATTCATGGCAATTAATGAGTTGTTATTTCTCTTCTTAGACATCTACAGGAGTTGGTTCTGCAACAGGTTGGTAGGAAGAGGTTTTTCTTCTGTTTTCCAGTAGGTGTTAGTAGAATATTTTATTTTCTCTCCAACTGCAGCCTTTTATTCTCTCTCACGCTGTAGTGTTATATTTTCTCTGCACTGTTCTGGCTTCTCACACAATGGGGGGATTCCCTGGAAGGTGGGCTTTTCCTCTGTGAGCAGGTCACCTGTGTCTCAGTGCACCACTTCTGTGGGGGTGTGTGAAGAGCTCCTAAAGTTCTGAAGCTCTTCCTACACCAGATTCAGGGCCTGTGTATTTCAGCGGCTTTGTTTACCCCTGCAGGGATCTGCCCAGATAGGTGGGGGCACAGGTGAAGTGGGTTGTGAGAAGTGGATCTGAGCAATGGCGGCGACCACCAGCACAGCCAGTCCTGCACCCTTTCACAGGAATTAGTTGGGCAGCATTTCTTAGAACTGCAAATATTTTTTTCTTTTGATATGACATTTCTACTATTCCACTTCTAGCACTGGTCAGGTGGGGGTGGAGTGAGCTCTGGGAGGGTAGGGAGGAGTTGCCTAGGCTCCGTGCCTATGCATCCCATCTTCTGCTTGGCAGTGAGGGCTTAAACCACCATTTTCACCCTTCTTCCCTCAGTCTTTGCTCCAAGGTCTCTGCCGGGAGCATTGGGTTCAGCCGTGTTGTATGTTGATCCCTCAGGCAGGATTGTGGACCATAATGGGAGCGCTAGCAGTCCAAATTCTTCCTCTCCTGCAAGTGGGGTAGCTCCAGAATGCAGGGAGCTTGGAGCTCTGAGCTCTGGTCTGCATCCTGCACTGGAGTGGACCGTGACTCAGCACTTTCCCCTTCCCTTCTCCCCCGCTCACCCAATTTGTCCACTTTTAGATGATTTTAGTTGCTCATCTCTTAGTCTTGCCTATCTGTTGCACAGGGAGTCCTTTGTGGAATTATAGTTGTTCAATTTGTTGTAAATCCCAGGGGAGATTTCAAGAGGTTCACCTCATGTTGCCATTTCTATGACGTCATTCTCTAACGTTTTCTCATAATCTTGTATTTCTGTGGTGTCAGTTGTCACTTCTCTTTCAGTTCCGATTTTATTTATTTGGGTTCTCTCTCTGTTTTTCTTGATGAAATGGGTTTAATGTTTATCAATTTTGTTTGTATTTTCAAAGAATTAAGTCTTGGTTTCATTGAGTATATATGTACATATACATATATACACACACACTATTCCTTTATTTCCACCCTGATCTTTATTATTTTCTTTCTTCTATTCACTTTGGGCTTTGTTTGCTGTTCTTTTTCTAGATCCTGTAATTGTAAGATTAAATTGTTTATTTGAGATTTTTCTTGTTTCTTGAGGTAGTCCTGTATTGCTATGAATTTGCCTCTTAGGACTGCTTTGCTTGTGTCCCATAGATTTCCGGTCATTGTATTTTCATTTTCATTTGTCTCAAAGTATCTTTTGATTTCTTCCTTGATCCCATAGTTGACCCATTTATTATGTAGTAGCATGTTATTTAGCATCCACGTGTTTGTGTGTTTTTTCAGTTTTTTTTTTTCTTTCTTGTAATTGATTTCTATTGTCTTATCATTGTGATTAGACAAGAGGCTGGCTTACTGTACCATTTAAGGGCACTATTTCCTTGTTGGTTTTCTGCCTGGAGGATCTTTCCATTTGTGTCAATGGGGTGTTAACTATGATGGCATTATTGTTGATCTCTACCTTTATGTCTGTCAGTATTTGCTTTATATACTTAGGTCCTCCTATGTTGTGTGCATAAATGTTTAAAAGGGTTATATTATCTTGTTGAATTGATCCCTTTATTGTTATGTAATGTCCCTCTATGTCTCTTATTATATATTTATATTATAAAACCTTTGTTTTAAAGTTAATATTGTCTAAGTATTTCTATCCCAGCTTTTTTAATTATTATTTTCATTCATTTGACATAGCTTCTTCCATCCCTTTACTTTCAGTCTATATGTTTCTTTCAATCTGATGTGGATCTCTTGTAAACAGCATAAGTATGGTTCTTGTTTTCTCATCCATCAGTCACCCTATGGCTTTTGATTGGAACATTTGCTCCATTTACATTGAAAGAAATTGTTGATAAATATGTAGTTATTGCCATTTTATTATTCATCTTACCTCCCCCCTTCTTCTTAATAATGTCCCTTTAAAATGTCTTATATTATTCTTTTGGTGGTGATGAACTCCGTTAGCTTCTTCTTGTCTGGGAAGCTCTTTATCTCTCCTTCAACTTTAAATGATCACCTTGCTGGGTAGAGTAGCCTCAGTTGTAGGTCCTTGCTTCTCATCACTTTGAATATTTTCTGCCAATCTCTTCTTGCCTGCAAAGTTTCTATTGAAAAATCAACTGACAATCTTTGGGAGCTCCCTTATAAGCAAACAGTTGCCTTTCTTTTTCTGCATTTAGGATTATCTCCTTGTCTTTAACCTTTACCATTTTAATTGTAATATGTCTTGGTGTAGACCTCTTTGGATTCATCTTGTTTGGGACTGTGTGTTTCCTCAGCTTGTATGTTTATTTCCTTCACCAGGTTAGGGAAGTTTTCAGTCATTATTTCTTTAAATACGTTTTCAATTCCTTGTTCTCTTCTCCTTTTGGTACCTCTACGATGCAAATATTGTAATGCTTGATGTTGTCCCAGAAGTCTCTTAAACTATCCTTATTTTTAAAAGTCTTTGTTCTGTCCCAATTGAGTGTTTTATGATACCTTGTCCACTAAATTGCTGATTCAATCCTCTGTTTTATCTAGTTTGCTAGTGATTCCTTCTAATGTGTTATTTATTGCAATTATTGTATTCTTCACTTCTGATTGGATCTTTTTTGCTTTCCTATGTCTTTTTTATGCTTGCGAGCTCTTTGTTGAAGTGCTCACTAAGTTCCTTGAGCATCCTTATAACTGTTGTTTTGTACTCTGTATCTGGTAGGTTGCTTGCCTCTATTTTGTTTATTTTTCAGGATTTTTTTTCCTGTTCTTTCATTTGGGACATAATTATTTCTTTCCTTATTTTGACTGTCTCTTTGTGTTTATTCAATGATTAGGTTGAATAAACATCTCCCAGCCTTAGCCTGATTTTCAGGTGCCCTATGGGTCATAGTCTCCCTGGTCACCTAAGCTGGGTGCTCCAGGAGTGTTCATTTTGTGGTTGTATGTACCCTCCTGTTATAGTTGAGGCTTCATTGCTGTTGGCACATAAGTGGGTGGGATTGGCCCTCAGGCTGACTTGCTGTGGGGTTTGGCCTCATCCTCAGCATATGGACTGCTGTGCGGGAGGCTCCTGCAGAGCTGGATTTGCCCCTGTGGGATCTTGTGCCTGCTGAGACTGCACTTTGAGGGGCTAATTGGGTGGTGCAATGCTGTGGTCTGAAGCCAATCTCCACGTATATTGGTTCTGGAGTCTCTTGGGAGGGGCTCAGTGAAGGCCCAGGTCAGCCACTGCCTGTGACTCACCAGGGACTACTTGGTAGGAGCTACAGAGTGATCTGCATTTGGTTACGCTCTGTCCTTCTCCTGGAGGCATGTGGGGGAAGCCATGCCCCAAACGGAGGAAGACTGCCACCAGTTCTGGCCCTGAGGTAGCTCTGCAAAAAGCCCAGGGAACTCTGAGGCCGGCTGCCACCTGCTGGCTCCTATAAGGCTCAGCTGCTGATAGAATTTCATTTGGCACACAACTTGGGTGTGGTGGGGTCTCAATAATTCACCAGGTGGGATGAGTGGTGTTTATTAGGTTGATGCAGATTCCAGTTTTTTGCCAGTGCTGATTTTGGAGCTACTCAGCAGATGTCTCAGAGCACACCAAGGCCAGATGCTGACTGCCTGGGGCCCCCATACCCCTGAAAGTTGTCCAAGAAAGAGTGCAAGGACGGCAGAACTGCCTGCTTGTGGAGAAAGAGGTGAGGTGGGGTCTCAGTGAGTTACCAGGGTGGAGCAAGCATAGTTCACCAGGCTAATGCAGATTCAGATTTGGCCATGTGGGGAAGCGCTTAACAAAGGAAAGATCGCACCTGCCTGCTGACTGTAGGAGAGGAGGATTTTACTCAGGAAAAAATGGTGACCATCTCTCTAGTCCTCACCCTGAAATTACACCACTCACTCTCTCCCTTTATTTATCTGATGGCTCCCAAGTCACTATCTCTCTGCCTGAGCCCAGGGTGAATGTCCGTGAGCAAGTGAGTCTGTGCATGGGCCCTTTAAGACCTCTGGGTTTCACATACCCTTCCATCCCACCTGGAAACTCAGAATCTCCGCAGTTTTTCATAGCCATATGTTATGGGGGGCTTCTCTTTCCTGAACTGGTACTCTGGACTGGGGAGCCCAGTGTGGGGCTGGGGTTCCTTGCTCCTTGGGGAGTGGCCCTCACAGATATCCCTCGTGAGTCTCAATGCAGATATGGTGCCAGCCCATTCTGCATCTCCACACATCTTATCAGTCTCAATGTGGCTTTTTCTTTATATCCTTAGTTATAAAACTTATGTTCATCTAGACTTCAGATGGTTCTCCAGATTGATTTATAATTTAATTGTAATATTAATGTGGTCACATGAAGAGGCAAGTACAGTATCCATCTATTTCATCATCTTGAATTTCTCCCCACAGCCAAAATTTTTAATAATGACTTTTGCAATTTTAATCATACACTTGAATATTACCTGGAAAAAATCTTGGAGCATATCTATTTTTAACAGAATTTTATATGTATACAGAGAAACATTCATGCTACTACATTCCTTATCACTACACCTGTAAGGTATTTTGTATTTGTAAATCTTACTGATGGAGAATAAAACTGAACCAATAGAAAGCAGTGAAGTAAAGACTTTTCACTACTTTAATGTTGCCACATATGAAGACAGAGCTGAAGTATTACGCAGGGAGAGAAAATAAAGGATACTTGTACCTACATTTCTGGTATACAGTAAGGAAGTGAAAAAAATGAGGGAAAGATTACATAGACATTTCTATTAAATATGATCTTAAATAAACTATTATTTTATTCAAATTGTTATTTCTGATAGCATTTTAAATAATTTCTATCAATTTTTAAAAAATTTTAATACTAACTTCCTTGAATAAGCCTTGCTGAACTAAATTAATTCAAGTTATCCTTACTTGTATTTCTAATGTCTAATATAATGCAATTATAATTATACAGTAACAAGATTAAGTACACCAACAGACAGCTATGTGAAAATTTCCCCCTTCATATCTGGCACTTTAAGAGGTTTTTCCAGGGGTCTTACCATGAACTGAAATGTTCATCAAAGACTTTGGGGGGTTCTAGTAGTACATTTGACTCATGTATTTGAATATCTTTAATGGTAAAACTGAATTTGATATTTGATTTGATATTAGATTTGATATTTTGCTAACAGTCAAAATCTATTCAGAGACAAATCTAATGAATAAAATGAAAGACCACCATGTATTATATAATTGAAGTTATAAATAAAAGTGACTTGGTTCCTAGGACACAATGAAGGACTTAATATAATCATCTAATTTTGCTCTCTTCAAAACCTCTACAAAATGAAAATGTATTTAACATAAAAGATATGCTCACAAGAATGGAGAAAACAGTGAAAGAGACAGGAGCTATGCAATTTTGAGAAATAACTGACTGCAGAATTCCTTATTGTGGGGTAAAACAGAGAACAAATCTGCCATAGTCTGTAAGGCCATAAAAATGTTTAAGAACCTGAGACATTAGCTACCTCTGGGCCTGGGGTGAAGGAAATGTTGGCAAAACAGAAGGATGGCATGAATGCTCTTTAAAGCATTTTACTAGATCCCACCCCAATTCTTCCACTCCAACAAAAGATGAGTAGGAATAAAAGAAAGGGTTCTAGGACTGGGGTTCTATCAGGCACAGCTGACAAAATGAGTTGCATTTTGGGATTGCAGAAGAGTGATCTGATTTTACTCAGTGATCCTTCTGGAGGTCATCAGCTCAAACCGGTGAGGTTTAACTCAAGCTACAGCTTTCCACCAGCTATTTATAGTTTATTTACAGTTTTCCATTCTAAGTGCAATGTACCAAGCAGGATTCATTTTTTACCATAAACAAGGTTGCTTGGTACCAGGGCTGACATTTCATCTTTATCAGATTTCCAAGATGAAAAGTTATCCCAAGGTCAAATTTGCTCAAAAAGTGGGAGTAAATTGATTCTGTAATGTCAATCTCTCTGTTTGTTTATCTATTTGTCTATATCTATCTATCTTTATAGCCATTACAGGAAAAATTAAACAAGAAAAATTCAACTCAGGAAAAATTACTTCGGAAAGAATAAGCATAAGCTAGTTGGAGAAAGTGCCTTGATTTTTAGTTCGGTGCAAAATTTTGTGTGAAAATAAAATGAGATGAAATTACAAACAGAGATGGTAAACAATTTAAAATCCACGTTTTTAGAATTTGCTCACTGGTTTTAGCATAAGTGTTCAGAATGTTTTGTCTGAGTAAGATGTTTGAAACTGAATTTAATATGTTAAACTTATGAAGAGTGCATATCAATCAATACTTATAACTTTGGGGAACAAATTTGTTCAATTAATGATACTTTGTAGATTATATGCCAATGTAAAGAGAAATAATTGGTCACTTATTTAAAAGTTGGATATTGCACACATACACAGGCATAATAATGTTGATGATGATGGTGTTGCTAAATGGTAGCCTTAAAATGATGTCCTAGATTTTAACATAATAATAATGGTATCACAAATTATAAAGATAAAGAATTGTGGCATATTCTTAAAATGTAATGTTATATATAGCAACACAAATGAACAAATGAGATATCTCAAAAAGTTGTAAAAGTCAGTGTTATAGCATTTATATAAAATTTAAGAAACATAAAATAATGCTATATAGAGTGATTCAAAAAGTATTGAACACTGGAATAAAAATGAACCAACTACTATTACATGCCACAACATGGATGAATCTAAAACATATGATGAATGACAGAAGTCAAACATAAGAGTATATGCCAAATGATTTCATTTATATGAAGTTCTAGAATAGGGAAGTGGTTATTTGCCTGTGATCTACAGTGATAGAAAAATAGATCAGTGGTTACTGGGGGAAGAAGTGACTGGGAAAGGCCATGAGGAAATCTTCTGGGGTAATGAAAGTGTTTCATGTCTTTACTGAGGTCGTGTTTACCTTTGTCATCAAACTTAAAATCTGTACCTTTTCTTATATGTAGATTATCCTCAATAAACCTATTTCAAACAAACAAAACATGATAATAAAAATAATACTAACCTTAAAGTATTCCCAGTTTTCCTTTATGTCTGATAAAGGAGTCATGAATTCCAAAAACGTCTTAAGCAGCAATAACTTATTTATAATGAAAGCAGAGGCTCCAAGGAAACCTGTGTGAAGGAGAGCCTACATAAGTCTGTATCAACTCTGTTGCATTTGATTATAAAAAGTAAGTCGTGTCGCCTTGTAGTTACATCCCATGTGCTCTTTCCACATGTTGAGATATATATATATATATATATATATATATATATATATATATATATATATATATATATATATGACATATATGTATGACATATATGTATGTCAGTTGTATTTACCAGCATATCAGTTTATGCAATTTCTCTCTTCTCTTTCTGGACTAGTAACTGCCCTTGTGATTTCTTTTCAATCTCCCTATCCTGATCCAAAAATACCATATGCTGTTACATATGAAGATACTGGTGCTATCCTGAGGACACATTTCTATCAGACTGTAATTAATTACTTTTCACTTGTGGCCTTGACCTATCACACAATGACAAATCTCAGTTTTGTTTTGTTTTGTTTTGTTTATTGATTATCCCCATTCTACGTCTCACTCAGCAAATCTGGACATGCACTGAGGATTTCATGCTGTGCTTTCTTTCTCAGACTCCCCTCACCTCACCAGCCTTTGACTCAGATAAACACTTCTCTATCTCTAGCGTGACAGAATGTCACCTTCCTTCAACTGTCACATACTTTGTATTTGATAAGCCTTTGCTCCCAAATCCAACACAAATAGTCGAATGAGAGGGTCTGCTAAGGCAAGAGATCACACATGCTCTCTGAAGTGTGGGAACAGTGAGGAGATGAACAGCTGTCTGGGAATAATTTTCACAAAAATCCTCCTGGAAAGTAATGTTGCAAGCCATTCTGAAGGTCTGTACCATTGGCCATTACATTAGCACAGCCTTTAATTTTATCAATGATCTTAATTTCCTTTGAAGTTTTAAAAAATACGTACTTATTTACAATCATTTTAAACATTCGTGAAATTACAAAGCATACCATGTTTCCCTTAAAATAAGATCTAGATGGACAATCAGCTCTAATGCATCTTTTGGAGCAAAAATTAGTATAAGACCCGGTCTTATTTTACTATAATATAAGACTGGCTTTAATAATATAATATAATATAATATAATATAATATAATATAATATAATAATATATCATATCATATCATATCATACTGGGATTTATATTAATTTTTGCTCCAAAAGATGCATTAGAGCTGATTTCCATGCTAGGTCTTACTTTCGGGAAAACACGGTAGCACAATGGAGTTTTATATATCCATTGTCCAAATTCAAAACATATTAAGAATTTGATACATTTAGTATTTGTTTTATAATGAAAAATATTTTAAATCAATTTTCATTTATCTTGTATTCTTCTCCTACATATTTTACCATTCCCCTAAAAATTATGGACTTTTTCTTTAAATATGACCACACCTAACACAATTAACAGTGACTTATGAGTATTATCTAATACTGAGGCCATAAGACATTTTCATCAGTCTCAAAAATGTCATTTTGCAGTCTATATGAATAAATCAGGACCCAAGCAAGGTCCATGTGTTACATTTGGTTGCTATTAATCTAAAACAGTACTTTCTATCCTTCTATTTTGTTTTTAATATTTTTATACCATTGGCTTATAGACACTAGCTCATTCATTGCTTTATAGATTTTACCGCATTTTGAAATTGCCTGCTTTCTGCTTCCTTATGGATTATTTATCTTGTTTCTCTATCTCTTGTATTTCCTATTAGCTCTAGAGGTTTGATTAGATTTAGACTTATATTTTCCCCCAAAAAATATCATTCTTTGCTGGTATAGTGTTCTTCGTCAATATGAAGCATATCAGAAGATACGCATCAGTTGTCCTACATTTAGTGATGCTAAATGGGATCATTAGCATTTGATTCAGGTGGTTAATTAACCATCTGACCCTTCAATTGTAAAAATTTCCATCAACCTTTCCTCCAACAATGATGGTCATACCTGATCAGTTATTTCAATAGGGATTGGAAATGGTGTTTTTCTAATCCCATCTTTCTTTCCATATTTCAATAGCTAGAATCCTTATATAAATAATATTTCCTTATCAATGGGGAATGTTACCGTGAAGTACAGGTTAAACAGGAAAATCAGGGTAAATTCTTTTCTGATTGCTGTTTTCTAAGTAAAAAATTAGTGATCTAATGACCTACAGTATAAAAAGTTGCTTGCTTTTGTAGGAGGACAGGAGGAGAGGAGAAATGTGGATGTGGAAATAATGTCTTTTTCTTTCTATTCTTTGAGTATTTCAAAAGTAAATACATGTGTGTATTTTTTCAATGTTTCAGTAATTTGCATTCAATATTCATTCTGTTGTTCTAATTGTCCCGTTTCTGGTCATCTTATTGGCATCTATTTCCTTTTGATATACCATAATTAGTTTCTAATCTTTTCCCTGATTTCTGACACAACAAAATGACTGCATATTATTTTGTCTTTCCTGCCCTAATCCTGGAATCAACTGTTCCTCCAAGAAGCACCAATTGCTTTGGATATTAGAAACCCTGATCTGGGCACTAGATTTGCACACTGTTATTTGTCTTCTCTTCTAGATCTTTTCAATAGACAGTGATTTATAGGTTGAAGTTGTTAGATCTTTGTCATGATATAAATTATGTTTTTTCTAATGTGTCATTTTTATTTTACTTTCTATAAGTTATCTTTTTCTTGTAATATAGGCAATATTGTAAATATGTTTAAAACTATACTTCAGTTAAAAAATATACTTCAATTTTCATATTTTCTATATTACTTCTGGAGTTTTTCATAGTTAGAAAGATTTTCCCATGTTGGGTTATAAAGGATTTCTTTTTTTATGTTTAGATTGGTGAATCATATGGAATTTACTTTGGCTTATGGTATGGCACGTCAGTTGAATTTTATCTTTTTGTAATGGCTGGCCAGTTTTCTCAGTAACATTTTTTTAAGAAGTTAATCTTTTCCCCACTGATTTGAATTACAATCTTTATCATATTTTCAATTTCATATATACTTAGATCTATTTCTAAATGTTCTATTCTGTTCCCTTAGTCTTTCTACCCATATCTTTCTATCATACTGCTAATTATAAAGGATTTATAATGTGCTGTAATTTCTGTCTAAACCCCCTACATTGCACATTTGTTTTAGCATATATCTGGTCAATATTGTTTATTTTTCAGTATAAGCTTTATCTTTATTTTGTCTACCCCTCCAAAAATATACCCCTCGTTGTTGTTTTTATTATGTTAGTTTTATAAATTCATTTAAGTGACAGCTACTCATATATAATGTTGAGTGTCTCTATCAAAGAATAAGATATATCTTTTCACTTTCTCACATAAATTTTCCACACTTTTGTTCATTTATGCCTGTATATTTTAACTTTTTGGTTGCTATTGTAAATGAGGTCTTCTATGTCATTATCTTCAGGTTCTGATGTGTTTATATGCAAGCTACTGATTTTTGTTTGTTAATATACATCCTGATATTTGTCCATTGATTTTCTTGAATTTCATTAATGCTTTCATTCAAAATAGAGTCATGTGTGTCTACTGCATCCAAAGTACTAAAACACAAAGACACGGTACCTGCAGTGCTTGGCATATGTTAAGCACTTGGTAATTGTTAAACACTATCATTATTGCTATTTACTTGATTTTATTTATTAATTTATTGTGATAAGGCAGAATGTGGAAGTTGAGAGGAGAGAGAGATTGTCTGCAGCTGAGAGGATTGGGGGTGACTAACTCTAGTCAATGGCATTGCAGGTGAACCCCAACTGGTTCAGGGACATGGAGAGGGCATTATGCAAATCACAAAATCACAGGGAAAGGAGAATTTGTCAAACTGCTGAGTGTAAAGACTTTATGCAAAGCTAAGTGTAAAAACCAGAATATGATGGCAATTATTATTAAATGTTCATATTTATGCTATTGCCACAGCAGTTGATAGATTCATTTTCAGGACAGTATGTCCCTTCCACATATAGCTGTTTGGTATTCAAGAAAACGAGGTAGCACCCAGTAGGCTAAAGGTCCCTGGCTAAACAGTGACAATCTTATTTTACAAGCTCCAGCTATCCTGTTATGTGCATCATATGTTACAGAACATAGCTGAGAATCCATTGCACTGCTAAAGTCAGCCCAATACTATGAGGGAATGCAAATAATACTCTGTATACCTGTTGAAACTGTGACAGCAGCTGCACTCAGTGAGTAATTCTGCTCAGCATAGTTGGAAGTTTGTAAAATAGCAAGACTGCATTGAATTATCTCTGAGTTATGAGTTTCAATCTCTTTTCACTTAGATGAGAAAAGGAAAATGTGTTTTTTACATTTATCAGGAAAAACATTGTTGTGGGCTTAAGACTAGGATGGAACAGGTTGAATGAACGTTTATCATCAATGAAATAGTCACACTCACTGTTTCTAACATATAAGGGCAAAATTTGTTGTTGATAGAGTTGTTTTTCTTTCAGAGCTGAGAAACCAAGATTTTATTTTTGTTTTGTTTTAAGATATTTATTAAAATATAGCTAACATATAATATTAGATTAGTTTCAGGTGTATACCATAGTTATTCAACATTTATATACCTAAAGAAGTAATCAGCATATCACAATATTATTGATTATATTCCCTATGATGTTCATTACATCCCCATGACTTACTTTTTTATTCCTGGAAATTTGCACCTTTTATTGCCCTTCACCTCCCCCCGCCTTTTAAAATTTTTCAATTACAAATGACATTCAATATTATTTTATGTATATTTCAGGTGTAGAGAATAATGCTTCGACATTTATATAATTTACAAAGTGATCCCCATGACTAGCTATTACTATATTAACTATATTCCTTATGCTATACCTTACATACCCACGACTATTTTGTAACAACCAATTTGTACTTCTTAATCCCTTCCCCTTTTTCACGTACCCCTAACCTTCCTCCTATCTTGCAACCATCAAAATGTTTTCTGTATGTATAAATTTGTTTGTGATTCGTCTATTTATTTTGTTCTTTAGATTTCACGTATAAGTGAAATCACATTGCATCTGTCTGACATACTCCATACAGCACAATATCCTCCAGGCCCAGCAGTGCTGCTGCAGATGGCAAGAACCCATTCCCTTCCATGGCCAAACAATATTCCAGTGTATATACGAAGTTGGACAATTAAGTTCATGAACTTTGTTGCAACGATGTTGCTAAATTTTTAATAACAGAGGGCTTATTCATTATGAATTTATACCAACTGGACAAACAGTTAATCAAGTTTACTGTTTGGAAGTGCTGAAAAGGCTGTGTGAAAAAGTTAGATAACCTGAACTTTTCACCAACAATTCATGGCTCTAGTATCACAACAATGCACCAGCTCACACAGCACTGTCTGTGAGGGAATTTTTAGCCAGTAAACAAATAACTGTACTGGAACACCCTCCCTATTCACCTGATCTGGCCCCCAGTGACTTCTTTAACCTGAAGATAAAGGAAATATTGAAAGGAAGATGTTTTGATGACATTCAGGACATCATGGGTAATACGACGACAGCTCTGATGGCCACTCCAGAAAAAGAGTTCCAAAATGTGCTTTGAAGCATGGTCTAGGCACTGGCATTAGTGCATAGCTTCCCAAGGGGAGTACTTTGAAGGTGACCATAGTGATATTCAGCAATGAGGTATATAGCACTTTTTCTAGGATGATTTTGCGAACTTAATTGTCAGATCTCATATACATCACCTCCTCTTTATCCATTCATCAATCGATGGTCGCCCAGGCTACCTCCACATCTTGGCCATTGTAAACAATGCTGCAATGAATGTATAGATGCACATGTCCCCTAAAAGTAGTGCTTTGAGTTTCTTTGAATAAATACCCAGAAGTGGGATTACTGAGTCCTTCTTGAACTCTGTTATAGTTTTTGTTTTAAAGACTATTTTGTCTGGTATAAGTATTTCTACCCCAGCTTTGTTTGTTTGTTTCCATTTTCATGAAATATCTTTCTCCATTCCTTTACTTTCAGTCTCTGTTTGTCTTTCCATCCAAAGTAAGTCTCTTGTAGACAGCATATGTAAGGGTCTTGTCTTCTTATCCATTCAGCTCCCTTCACTAATCAAAAGAGCATTTAATCCATTTACATTGAAAGTAATTATTGATAGGTATGTAGTTATTGCCATTTTATATTCATGTTTCTGATTTTTTAAATTTGTTTTAAAGAAGTCCCTCTAATATTCCTTGTGATACTGATTTGGTGGTGCTGAATTCTTTTAGATTTTTCTTGTCTGGTAGGCTCTTTATCTGTCCTTTGATTCTAAATGATAGCTTTGCTGGGTAGAGTAATCTTGGTTGTAGATCCACACTTTTCAGCACTTTGAAAATTTCATACCAGTCTCTTCTGACTTATAAAATTTCTGTTGCGAAATCACCTCACAGTTTATGGATGCTTCCTTATAGGTAACTAACTGTTTTTTTCTGGCTGATTTTAAGATTTTCTCATTGTCTTTAACCTTTGGCATTTTAGTTATGATATGTATTGATGTAGGCCTCCTTGGGTTCATCTTGTTTGGCACTCTCTTTGCTTCCTGTGCTTGTATGTGTACTTTTTTCACCAGGTTTGGGAATTTGTAGTAATTATTTCTTCAAGTAGGCTTTTAATTCCTTGCTCTCTCTTCTCCTTCTGGAACCCCTATGATGAGAATGTTGGTACATTTGATGTTATCTCAGAGGCCTCAGAAATTAATCTCATGTTTTTAGATTCTTTTTTCTTTTTGATGATCTGACTGGGTGTTTTCAGCTACCTTATCTTCTAAATCGCTGATTTGATCCTTTGCTTCACTTACTACTGTTGATTCCCTCTACTGTGTTCTTCACTTGACTGGTTCTTTATGTTTTCTGACACCATTTTTAATTTTCTTATCTCTTTGTTGAAGTTCTCCCTGAAATCATTAAGCATTCTTATAACCAGTGTTTTCAACTCTGTGTATGGTATATTGCTTGTCTCTGTGTTGTTTAATTCTTTTTCTGGAGCTTTGTTCTGTTCTTTTGTTTGGGACATATTTCTTTGTCTCCTCCTTTTGGCTGCCTCCCTGTGTTTGTTTCTATGTATTAGGTAGGGCTGCTATGTCTCCCTGTCTTAATAGAATGGGCTTATGCAGTACGTGTCCTACAGGGCTCAGTGGAACAACATCCCTGGTCACCTCAGTCCCTTGTGTGGGTTGTGTGTACCTCCTGTTGTAGTTGAACTTTGGTTGTTGTTTATACATCAATGAAAGGGCTTGAGCTTCAGGCTGATTTGTTGTGAGGACTGGCTGTGACTGCAGTGGAGGAGCTGGTATCCAGGGGCTGAAATGATGGAGCAGGTTTCATTTCATCAGGTCTCTGATGCCTGCCAAGTCTGTTCCTTGGGTGTGCTGTTCTTGGAGGCAGCCAGGTAATGCTCCTGCTCAGTCCAAAGGTGGCCACTGAGTGTGCTAGCCCTGGAGCCTCCCGGGAGGAAATCCACCACAGGACAAGTTCAGCTGCAGCCTATGTTGTTCCTGGAGCTGCCTGGCATGAGACACAAATTAATCTGCAAATGGCTACCAATTGGGCTTTGTGACTTGGAGGTGCCTTGAGAGGTCTAGCTAAGAACAAAATCTGGCTGTTTCTAGTGCCAGGTTTCAGACGCTCATCAAGAGGTCTGGGACACACAGAAGCTGGGACAGCATCTATGCTCTTTGTTTGGGTTTTGTGAACCTTTGAGATATTTTAAGAAATTGCATAACATGAGCCAAGACAGGCCATTTGTATAGAAGAGCCACTGGAAGTGGCTTGTGTATGCTCAAAATTTGGGTGGGTAGGGTCTCAGGGATTCACCAGGGCAGGGAGAAGATTGTTAGCCAGGTTGATTGAGACTCAGGTATGGTGGCCGCCAATTTCCAAGTGTGATTTAAAAAAAAAAAAATCACTAGGGATGAATCAGGGGTGCAAGTCATAGTGAATGAAATAGATCTGCACTGATAGATGGCCCTGTCTTTTTTCCCTTTCTGTTAATGTACTGGCTTGTGTGATCATCAATAAATACTCCAAAATTATAGCTTCTGGAATCACCAGCATTAGCATCACCAGAACTCATTGAAAATGCAGAGTCTTGGGCCCAGATGTAATGATTCAAAATCTCTGGGGTGAGTCACTAGAGTCTTTGTTTTAACAAGTCTTCCAGAGGATTCTGATACAAACTAAAGTTTGAGAAGCCCAGCTTTGGAAACCACAGAAAAGCAGGAATCTGAATTCTGAAAGTAATTAGTAGTGTCTTGGGGAATTAAAAAAAAAACACCCATGATATTGGCAAATTAGATGAATCCTAGTGAACTAACTGGTGACCACAGTAATCCATCTGGAAGCTCTTGCTTAGTGGATTGCATCTTGAAAACTAGAGTCCCATTGGGATGATCAACTGTCTTGTTTTTCTCTGGACTGTCCAAATTTTAGCACTGAAAATCTTGTGTCCCTAGAAACCCTTCAGTTCCAGCCAAAGTAGGACAGTGGTCACCCTAGCCACCATCTGGCCAACAACCCAATAAATTAATTAATGGGACAAGGGCTCTTGGAGTCTCTCTTTGTCTCTCTCTTTCTAGCTCTCTCTCTCTTTCTCTCTCTCCATCCCCTATGTCCTCCTTAGTAACAACATTAAATGTAACATGGCACAGGACCAAAATTTCTCATGAGAGCCTATAAACACTATACATTCCATTCATAATATGAAGTTTATCTTTCTGAGAAAGATGCAGAAGCTTATTTGCAAATAGCATTTAACAGAATACATGCTCTATTCTCACAAGTATGTAAAATGGACGGTTAAAAGATTAGTAAATATATGCTTAGCTTAAAAGAGTTTCAGGCTTTTGCAGGAGAATTTGACCAAGAGATTCCTAGAACACTAACAGTTACAAAAATATTTAACAATAATGGCAAGAGCAGCCACACTTTGCTGTTGTTCCTGATTTTAACTGGCTATGTAATTTAGATTTATATTTCTAATAATGTTGAAAAAGAACGATTCTAGTTCCTAGTTTATTGTTTTTATTAAATAAGGATATTAAAACTTATTAAATCTGTTTTTAGCAGTTACTGAGAAGACTTCTTTTCTCCAATTATTAATACCATGTTAAATTACACAAATTGATTACTAATACTAAAACTTCTTTGCATTCCTACTGTTCCTATAAATTATTATCATATCCTACTGGATTAAATTTGTGAATATGTATTTTTAAGATTTTTGTATTTGTTGATACACTCTTGTATAGATTCCTACTATGAGGGATGGAAATTTTCTTTTTTAAATTTTATTTTATTAAATTTATTGGGGTGACAATTGTTAGTAAAATTACATAGATTTCAGGTGTACAATTCTGTATTACATCATCTATAAATCCCATTGTGTGTTCATCACCCAGAGTCAGTTCTCCACAGTGGCCAAGACATGGAAACAACCAAAATGTCCTTCGATAGATGAATGAATAAAGAAGTTGTGGTATATATACACAATGGAATACTATTCGGCGGTAAGAAAAGATGATATAGGAACATTTGTGACAACATGGATGGATCTTGAGAGAGTAATGCTGAGCGAAATAAGTCAGACAGAAAAAGCAGAGAACCATGTGATTTCACTGATATGTGGTATATAAACCAAAAACAACAAAAGAACAAGACAAACAAATGAGAAACAGAAACTCATAGACACAGATAATAGTTTAGTGGTTGCCAGAGGGTAAGGGGGGTGGGGGGTGGGGGGTGGGAGATGAGGGTAAGGGGGATCGAGATGGAAAATTTTTATGTTTATGCTTCCTCCCAATTTGTCTCCCTCCTCTATCTCCTTGTTTTGGTTTATTAATTTAGTTTTTATTCTCCATGTAGTTACCTTAGTAATTATGTAACTATGAAAAGTCCATGAGAGAAATGGAGCCAGGCTATAAATAAATAAAGATATTCTCTGTAGCTTACAATTTAAGTGAACTTCTAAAATATCTCTTTCCTTTGTATTCTACAGATGTGCTTCGAAGACTCTAGATAGTTCTTGAAGTTCTATTTGCTTAATTTTCAAGTTTATCAGATTATATTTTAAAAGCTTTTATTGTTTACTCATGTTTTAAATTTGTTTTTTTATTTATTTAAGAACAAATATTTTGTGTTCTATATTTTGCACGTGGTAAATCCAATATTTGTTTTTTCTGTGTGTGTGTGGGTCTGCTTCTTCATTTGTTTTTGGTATCTCTTTCTCATAGGTCTTATTTCTTTGGGTGGCTTCACGATGATGAGGGAAAGTGTGCACTAGTAAGTATTGGAAATCTCGCTGCAAAAATTCTTTGAAAAAAATATATTTACTGATCCAATGCCTGAGGAATATTGAGCAGTTATAAACACTTTAAATTACAATTCTCTCTCTCTCTCTCTCTTTCTCTCTCTCGCTCTATCTCAATTTCTCTCTGTGCCTTAAAGAATGTTCTTTGTAGTATCATTTTGAAGAGCTCTTATCAGCTAATTTTTTTCCTTACCCTTTCCATACAATTGCCTGTTTACTATTGTTGGTGGTCATTGGTTGTTTTCTATATGTGTCATGTGTCTCTTCCTGCCTACACATCTTCTCTGTCACTTCACATTAACAGATGTGGCTTGAAGGTACCGAAACCTTACTGCTCCTTATGGTATAGGGGTCTCCGGTATGGACTTCCTGTTTATAGGTACTACTTTTGGGTAGTAGCCATATTTGAAAGAGCTATTTGTGAACTCCTTGGCTTTCTCCCTAAACAAGGTTTTCTTTTCACAACATTTTCAAACCTCTGACATAGATTATGGTCTGGGATTTTACTGCCTTCTACTTTCTTTGCAGATGTACTTATCTATTATTATTATTATTATTATTATTATTATTATTATTATTATTATTTTGATGTTGATTTCAGAAAGGAGAGAGCAGAATTGCCTTCACCAAAACATTTTTAGCTGGAATTTATCTTAGTTAACCTTCATCAGATGATGCTGGAAGTTTCTTGGCTCAGAAGTTGGAATCAGGTTATATAATGTCAGAAGTTACACAGGATAATACCTAGTTTAACTTTCCAATGATTCATTCCATAATTCCATCTCAACAACTCCCTAGGTTTTAATATCACCTAAATCACATCTTTCAATCTCACTGTATTGCTGCAGTTTTATGACTCTCTGTAATGGTTATTCCAATAAAGGTTTTAATTATAATTGCAAAAATGCCAGAAAACAGTCTTAGAAACAAACTTAATTAAACTTTGGAAGTTTCTGGTAATTAGAAAGTAAAACTGCTGTATTAAATTTTTTTTTTTTAAATGTTTGGATTTAATAAGCAGCTATAATTGGATAGTGTAGGTGGTAAAGGCTTAGTCTAATGGGAAGAGTGCTATCTCCCAGCCTTCTTGGATCTTTGGGAGTTCAAATTTTAAGATATTTTGTTGTTTACATAGAAAAATTAGGAATCTATTGTGCCAACATGAAATATGAAATTGTGAATTATTTTGAATAATTTGAAATCATTTCTTGTAACTATTGAACTGTTTTTAAATGTGCCCATATTGAGTTTTATAAATCTACCATCTCCCATAATAAAATTAAGTACCTAAAGTTCTATAATTACAGGCATTCAGGCAGATAACTGAGCTTAGAGCATTCAAACCAGTTTTCAGCGTGAAATTGCATCTGTCATTCATCACGGTTCACAGGCACAAGCTAGCTCAACACAAAAGCCACTACGCATTATTGTCCATTCTATTTTATCTCTCCTTATGGTGGAAAAGATGCCTCTTTGTCCTGACCAACAATTAGAAGACAAAGGATTTAGAGAACAGGGTAAATTAAACCAGGGTCATCATGGCAGTAATAAAATCTTCTGTGTGTTAGAGGTCCCATTGTAAACTCTGGTCTTGTCCCACAGAACCGACTGTGGTTTTCATTAAATGGAGTTCTGAAGTATGGGACCCTTTCCCATATTTATCCCTCAGAATGCCTATTTGAATGTTGTATATTCTTAAGCTAATGGATTCTCCTATGTGATGGTGGATTTATGAGTGTTAAGGCCACGATGAAAAATAAATTGGTCTAGGTGAACCAACACTATATGGGTGGTCAGACAAGAAGCAAACTCTAAATTTTCAGATTCTATATATGCACTTTCAGTCCCTTCGCTGTGGGGTATTGAGTAAGTCACCTGATTGAACCGTACCTCAGTGTTCCTGAAGTCTCCATATGATCTGTATGATCTTCTGAGGTAGTGCTTCTTGAACTTTAATGTACACATGTACCACTTGAGGGTCTTGTTAAAATGTAGATTCTGATTCAGTAAGTTTGTGGTGGGTCTGAGATTCTGAGCTTATAACAAGCTTCCAGGAGATGTTAATCCTGTGGTGCTCAGGTCACATGTTTAAGTAACTTGATCTTAGAGTACGCTGTCCAATATGGTAGCCAACGTTCCACATGTGGTTACTGAGTGCTTAAAATGTGGTCAGTGAGATGGTGGGATTGAATTTTTAATTTTGTTTTATATTAATTAAAAAATAATACTTGATTCAGTTATTAGAAAACTTTTATGTTTAAAAAAATATGGATATGTGACTCTATCATTTTGGCCATACATTTTATGAAATCTAAATACAGATCATGTAGTTCTGATAAAAATTTAATGTCCAAATTAAGATATGCTGTTATTGTAAAATGCATACCATATTTGGAAGAATTAGTGCAAAAACAGAATGCGATGTCACTAATATTTTATATCAATTATTTATTAAAGTAATAATTTTAATATACTGAGTTAATATAGTGTTAAAATTCATTTTATCTGTTTCATATTTTTTTTAAATGTAGCTACTAAAAGTTTAAAATTTATATATGCATATATATGTCTCATATTATATTTCTGTTGGACAATACAGGTCTAGACAGTGGCACTGGAGCCCTTAATTCCTCCAGAACTGGATTATCCATAGAATCAGTCTCTAAAAACTGTAGAAACAGCCCTTAATACGTGTATCTTATTTTCTTGTTCCTTTACTCTTTTCCTTTTCTCACCACACCTCTTTCTTTTTTTCTGTTTATCTTCCCCTCTATTCTCTGTCCTCTCTTTCTGTCTCTCTATCTCTGTCTCTTTTTCCATAGTTTTATTTATTTATTTATCTTTCTTTCTCTCTTCAACTCCCTCCCTCTCTCCCTTCCTCCCTCCTCCTCCTCTCTCCTTGTGTATCATCCTAGGCTGATAGGATGATATCATCCTAGGCTCCCTTTTCTTACTCATACTATTGCCCAATCAGTGCTCGAGTCTTAGAGATTTCACCTCATGTGTCTTGCCCCATACTCACACTCTAGTACATGCTTTCAGGTTTTTAATCTCCTCTCATCTGTATTTCTTCATTAGTTTCCTCATTGGGCTGCTTTCTCACTGCTGAACCCATCACCCAATCTGTCTCATCACCTGTCTACCCTCTTACTGGTATTTAAGTGACTAAAAATAAATAAAAAACTATTTTATCACCCCCGCCCCCCCATTTAATATCATTCCGTGGATTTATATTCACTTTCTGGATGAAATTCAAATTCTAGTTCAAAATAAAGGCTATGGGGACAGAGCCAGGAGTGCAGTTTCCAGGCTCTCGGCCTCATGGGGAACGGTGCTGGCTCAGGTAGTAAATGGCCATCAACTGTGATTGCATGGCCATCAGCTGTGGCTAGCTGTCAGCTGTAACCAGTGAGCTGTTGGCCACTAATATAACTGCCATGGCTACGCTAGCAGAAAATTGGGAGCTAGCAAGAAGATGGTGGCTGACAAGCGCGGATTGCAGTTAGCAAGGGGTTGGTTGGTGACATGCAGGGTGTCAGGCAGGGTCTCTGGTCCTGCTCCACACATAAGAATGCAGGACATGGTGAGGCCACAAAGGAACACCCACAGAGCCATAGATAGGGGAGTCATACCACTATAGTCTCACGGGTGGCTGGGTTGGAGCCACAGGAAGCAGGAGCCACAGGATCCGCAATCCACACTCTGCCACCTGCTAGCTTAGCTTACTCCTCCAATTCTGATTCTCATGTTGATTTAAATACTATTCTATTGTGCAGTTCTCCTATGGTAATCAGTGAATAACTCTGTTTCTTCCAACCATTATTTTTAATTCTATCATCCTAAAAATACCACTAAAATATTATACCTCTTTAATATGGATAACCTGGCTAACCTTCAGATATTTGTAGATAGTTCTCTAACTGTCCTTGATTGTTTATTCTCCAGTATCGCAGCTATCTAAAGACTCACAGAATTAGGAATGGTTCTCCTTCCTGGTCAAGACCATACTTTAATTCTTTCTTATATCAGTAAGATGAAATTTACAAACTTAAAAGGCAGAGCCATTGTGGGGACAGAGTCCCAGAGAGCAGTTTCCAGGCTCTGGGCCTCACGTGGAAGGGTGCCAGCTCGGTTATTAGATGGCCATCAGCTGTAATCAGATGGCCGTCTGCTGTGGCTGGGTGGACATCAGCTGTTAGCCATTAGCCATTAATATAACTGCTGTGGCTATGCTGGTTGGTGGGTTGGCAGAGAAGCAGATGGCAGATTGCGGATCATGTGGCTCCTGCTTTCTGTGTCTCCAACCCAGGCGCCAGCTAGAATATAGTGGTATGACTCCCCTATCTATGGGCTCCCTTGGTGTTCCTTTTTGGCCTCACCATGTCCTGCAGTCTTATGTGGGGGAGGGACCAGAGACCCTGCATGACAACTGGGGTGCAGGAAGACCCCTCACTGGAGTACTGGCAGATGTTTGCTTTTGTGTCTCAACTAGCTGCCATTGAGACTATATAGTCGTATGAACCCCCTATCCACGGCTCTGTTGGTGTTCCTTTTTGGCCTCACCATATCCTGTGTTCTTGTGCGGGGAACGGGAGCTGAGTCCCTGCATGGAAGTCATCCACATAAAATGCAACACTGGGCAGTGTTCAGGTATTACCCTCACTGACCCTACATTCTGTCTGAAGAAAGAATTTTACAATTACCTGAACACATCTGGATTCAAATTCATGCGGCTCACACAGCAATGGAGCTTCCCAACACAGACATTGTCCAGAAGAAGCCTCATCGACTGTGAGCTCCTGGGCACAAAATGAAAGTGGGTGAGGTCTTCTAATCCCCTTTATTACTTTCCTCAGCAAAACATTATAGGCTCATGGTGACATCTGATTGAAATTCTGTTACTTTGTGGGCTCGTGGAGACATGCAGTCAAAACTTTACTACCTAAGTTGGGGCACTGAGGGATAGGTTTTCTTTTCTTCTATTAGGGAAAATTTAAAAGCCAACAAGAGGGAATTTTCTAAATAAAGAGGGAATTTTCGCAGCTAATTAGTAGATATTTCACATGTGTGGATTATTGACATAAAGGTGCCTAAAGACTTTAGCATCGCTTTCTAAAAAACAATATCAAAAATAACTGCATCTGATTTCCTTGGATTAGGAGTCTTAAGTTTTCTAAGGTTGGGTTCTCTAGAAGCAGAATCTGAGACAGAGATTCAGGTACAAGTTACTTCTTGAGGGAAGGCTCCCAGGAGAAAGAGAGTGAAGGAAATAGGATGGGACAGAGGAAGGAGCTGAGCAAGAAATGTGGCCTCAGCTGCCGTCTAGCTTCAGCCTGATCCCAGGAGGAGGTCTGTAGCATGGAGAGCAGCCAAACTTGTCTCATCTTGAGGCAAAGCAGCTGGCAGTCATTTGCTGTAGGCTGTCCTCAGTGACAATGATACAACTTTCTGGGAGAATTGGCTGGCTCCTCTCAGTAGATGGCAATTTTCTGGAGAGGAAGCAGTAGTCTCCATTCACAACCAACATACAGCAGTAGGGAGATGAATGTTTGCACCTGGCAAAGGGATTGGTGTGGGAAACCTAGAGCACCTTACTATATGAATCCCTTGAAAGGGATAATGTTTGCCCGTAAAAACAACTTCTCAAATTATATAGTTTCTGGTTCTAGGACAGCCTGATTCACCTTTACACCACTGAATGTCTCTTGTAAAATGTAGCACTCATAATTGAACCCAATAATCTAGATCCAGTTTGAATATAAAATGTTATAGTGAAACTTGAACTCATTTGTTGAGTTAATATAGTGAGGAAAGAGAGCCCCAAGATCAGATAGGGGCACTGCCTGGGGACACAGAAGCAGGTATCTATATGCTAAGTCTAGACCATAGTCTTAGAGAAAGAGTATGAAGGGCTGTGAAAAAAGAGGCATGGTGCAATGGAGATTGGTTTTCATAAGTGACAAAATCTAAGACAATATAGCTATATCATCTATATCTATATTTATATCTATAATAAATTGAGTTAGGGCAACAGAGTTTCCAGACAATAAGAATAATTTAAAGTCTGAGGTGGTGATTCCAGGGAGGGAATTTACTGGATAGGTAGCTACGGCAATTAGGCAAGAAAAAGAAATAAAAGACATCTAGATTGGAAAGGAAGTAAAATTATCTCTATTTCCTCACAACATGATAATGTATATGGAAAATCCTAAGTGATCCACCAAAAAAATATGACTAATAAATGAGTTCAGCAAGGCTGCATGATATAATGTTAATATAAAAATAAATTATAACATGCAATGCCAATAAAAAATTCAAAAATTAAATTACAAAAATAAAACAATTCCATTTAAAATAGCATAAAAATAGTAATTAATTTAACAAAAGATGTGCAAAATGTGTACAATGAAAATTACAAAACATTGTCAAAAGAAATGAAAGAATATCTAAATAAATGGAAAAATATTCCATGTTTAAAGATTGGAATACTTAATATTGTTGAGATGGCAATGCTCCACAAATTGATCTATGGATTCAATGCAAACTTCATCAGAATCTTAGCTGTCTTTTTTAAAGAAAAAGGTTTTGACAAGCTGAACATAAAATTCATGGAAATGTAAAGTATCCTGAATAACATAAACAATCATGAAAGAAGAAGAACAAGGTTGAAAGACTCACACTTCACAATTTCAAATCTTATTATCCAGCTGCAGTAATAACGACCAAATAGTCGTAGCATAAATATAGCCATATAGTTAAATAAATGGAATTAAGAATCAAAAAATGAACTCTAAAACTTCTGGTCAGTTGATTTTTGAAAAGGGGGTCAAGAAAATTAAATGAACAAAAACAGTTTTTTCAACCAAAATCCAGCCGAGACAACAAGCAAAATAATTAATTTGGACCCCATACTAAAAAAATAAATTAAAATGGAAAACAAAATTTAAATTTAAGAGTTTAACATTTTAAAACTCTTAGAAGGAAACATAGAAGTAAATCTTTGGGGCCTTGAATTAGGCAATGGTTTATTAAATACAATACCAAAAGCACAAAAGAAAAAATAGATAAATTGGACTTCATCAAAATTAAAAAGTTTGCTTCAAATGACACCATCAAGAAAGTGAGAGAACAATCCACAGTCGTGGAGAAAATATTTGCAAATGATATATTTGATAAGAGACTTGGATACAAAATATGTAAAGAACTCTTACCACTCAATGAAAGACAAATAATCCAACTTAAAAATAGACAAAGGATTTGAACCTACTTTTTCAAAGATATATAAGTGAACAATAAGACTATAAAAGGATGTTGAACGTCAATAGTTGTTAGTGAAATACAAATGAAAACCACTACAAAATACCAGTGTACACTCAATAGAATGGCTACAATTAAAAAGATAGATAATTACAAGTTTTAGTGTAGATATAGAGAATTGGAACCCTCATGTGTTACTGGTGAAAATATAAAATGGTGCATCCACTTTGGAATACAATTTATCTGTTCCTTAAAACATTAAATGCAGAGTTACTATATGACCCAGAAATTCCATTCCTAGGAATGAAATTAAAACATACTGTACACACAAAAACTTGTATATCAATATTCATAGTAGTATTCATAATAGCCAAAAATAGAAACAGTGCAAATGTCCATCAATGAATGCCTAGATAAATAAATGTGGTATATCCATACAATGAAATATTATTCAGCTATGAAAAGAAATAAAGTACTGATTTATGCCACAACATGGATGAACCTTGAAAACATATCCTAAGTAAAAGAAGCTATTCACACACACACAAAAAAACACACACATATTGTATGATTCCACTTATACAAAATGACCAAAATAGGCAAATCTATAGAGACAGGAAATATATTAGAGTTGCCTATGACTGTGCAGGGGAGGAAGATGAGGAGTGACTGCTAAGGAGTATAAAATTTCTTTTTGGGTGACAAGAATCTTCTAAACTTAGATTGTGGTGATCATTGCATAACTCTGTGACTATACTGAAAATCACTGAGGTGTATGCTTTAAATGAATAAATTTTGTGGTATGTGAATTTTATCTCAATCGAGCTGTTGTGCGTTTTTTTAGTGAACTTCCAATTGATTTGTATTCATTTAAAAGTAAGGTTTGGTTCATCCTTTGTCTACTTTGTGGAGGTGAGATTTTTGGGGTAATGGATTAATAATTTGGGTTTAAAACAGTGTCTTACACTAGCACATGCCAGTCTACTGATATTAAGTAATTTACCAAGGAAACTGAACTTACATTTCTGTATTCACAAAGCCAAGTCATTATCTTCCCTTACGTAAAGTTTCATTTGGGAGCTAATTTTAGCGGCTCTGATGAAAGGAAGTTTATTCTGGAAGCTCCAAGTGATTCTATAAAGAACGTTTGCTGTTTCACTCAGGAATACTTGCCTCAGGGATTAGGAGATGGGTGCTGCAAAACTGTTCCTAAAACTGCGCCCTAAATGTGGTTATTCCACACCCACAGCGCAGGCTTAGAACTAGGTCATATTTCCTCTCCTGGTTTCTCTTTGGCACCAATTGTGTAGGGGGAGAATCAGAGAGGAGTGCCTCACAAAAGATTGGCCTCTGGCCTCTAAGCAGAATGCTGAAGGCTGTCTGCACAGACTTCCCAAGTGACCAGCCCACCTGTGGGGCCGGCTGGTCTCTGGGTGAAAGGAAGAGAGAGGAGCTGATCAGATTTCCCAGCTTTGAAGTAAAGAATGAGCCAGAATGAAGAAGCTCCTGATCAAAGGCCGCCGAGCGATAAGAAAGGCGACAGTAACTCTCCAGGGAGAGCCCGGGCACCTGTGGCCAGGTGGGGAGAGGGCGCCCAGCTCTCTGAATGGGCACTTTTGTTTCTATTCCTTTTGACAACAGGAAACATTTGAAGCAATTGGAACCAGCAATTTATAGGTCAGATTGACCTAAATGCAACGTTTTTCAAAATTGATATGCATCAGAATCACTTGGGGAAGTTTCTGGAAATACAGATACCTGAGCTTCTGCCCCAAATATTGTAATAACTTAGGTCTAAGTTGGGCATCTCAGCTCTGTATTTTTATCAAGCTCTCTGAGCTGGTTTAGATGCACGTAAAGTTTGTCATTTAGGGCTCACCACAAATCCAGAGGGAGGAGCAATGGTGGGGGGGAGGGATATATATTTTCATTATATTATAGTTATCCTATAATTTCTAATATTCATCAAAAACCCTCAAAGAAGAGAGGTTTTTTATTTTTTTTATTTTCATTTTTTCCCCAGTAAATCTAACCTACTGATTCTATGAATACAGGACACAAAACTCAGAGGAATTTCTCTAGGGACCCAAATGCCTTTGTTAATGTTCCAGGCACTGGGCTAGGTGGTAGGGGCGGAGATGAATAACACAGACTTGTTCCCAGGGGCTTAGCATTATGTTGGGGAGACAGACATGTAAACAAAATAAATGAAGTATTACAAGAAGAATGTATAAGGCCTTGTTCCAGCCCAGGAAGAGAATGACTAACCATGCCTGGAGGGTGGGAGGAGAGGTAGCAGAGGCTTTCCCAAAAATGCAAGATTGGAAGCCAGACATTGGTGTTGAGGAGCAGCTTGCCTCCCTGACATTGGGAGGTGCAGGTGGCCTAGCAAGGAATTGGGAAGATTACAGTCTAGAGGAAACTGTGCGACACAGGCCTGTGAACCCTGGGAGGTTCAATACGGCAGGAATACAGAGGAAGTTGGTGATGGAGTGGCTGGGGATAATGTAGAAAGGTAGCCTCCATATGAAAGAACCTGTAAACTCCATGAAGGAGAACTTTAGACTTTATCTGTAAAGAGTGAGCACTTTAATGCAATCATTTTTCATCTATCTGTGAACCCCAAGAACCTAGAATCCTCAATACAAAATTCTTGTTCATGTCCAGTAAGCTTGAATTAGGAAAATATAAGGGATGTGTTTCCAGAATTATAACTCAGTGTTTATTTTTCATTTGATTTTGCAGGCTCCAAATTGATACTAATAACATTTACTCATAGTTACTATCACATATGCTATTCGTGGCCTCATAGTAACCACACAAGGTAGGTGTTATTGCCTCAACTTTCCAGAAGAAGAAATTTCTTAGAAAGGCTAAATAACTTACATCACATAGATCTTATTAAGTAAAAGATCTAAGACTCAAGTACACATTTTTCTGATTGTGAATCTCAAGATTTTTCTAGTACAAAATGTATATTTATTGAAAAAAAAAACATAACTCTAAATAAGCACATAATTAGAGACCAGAAAATATGCTGTGAAGTAACCTAAGAGAGAAATGCTATGATTTCTGTTTATGTTAAAGTAGCCCTGGCTATGCTGAAGTTACAAACAAACAAACAAACAACAAACAACCACAGTAACTTAAAAATGAAATCTCAGAGACCACAGTGAGAGGTTACCTCATGCTCACTTCACAATCTGAGGCAGTTTTGAGGGCACACCAGGGTGTCTCTCTTCCCCTAGTAACTCAAGGTGCAAGATGTTCCCATCTTGGGGACATACCTTTTTATGGCCACGAGGTTACCCTGGCATCCCCCAGTCAGCAGATAGAACTTCGTAGATGTCTCTCATTCTGACTCTTAACTCAACTATATGACTTGTCTTGGCCAATGAGATGTTAGCAAATGTGGCACCAACAGAGGTTTGGAAAAACACTGCATATTTGGCCTTACTCAGCTTTGTACCTTTGCCCTCTGATAACCATGTCCTGCCTTTTAAATACGTGAACACTTGTGTGTTATGGAGAGAATAGATATGTCCATTATTAATTGGCTTTAGCTCTCTTTCTTGTGTGTGATAATTTGCATGTAAACAAAGTGCTTTGTGAGCTATACAGCTTTGTTCATATGTCAATTGCTTATCAGATTATAATTATGCTAATAGTTATCATGTCTAGGCCATCTATGCCACTGTATTAATATTCTAAGACTCAGGAGTGGCTGATGCAATTTGATAAAGACTGACAAAGAATAAAAATGATGTGCATTTCTTTAAAAACCATGTTATTAACCAAACTAAATTAATTATGCCCTACTTTAGGTTCTTTTGGGTACATCATGGCAGCCACTAAAAAGAGTGAGGTAAATTACATTCCCACAATCACACTGCCAGGTTATAATGAAATCAAGTTTCAAACCAAATTCTAGGGCATATTTGGACATTAACTTAGCAAAAAACTTCATATAACCTGTCTGAAAATTTGATGACATTAGAACTCTCTGTAGGTATCTTGACCATTCCTTGCATGATAGTTCACTTAAAATAGACACACATTCTAGAGATTCTGTTCCTTTTGGAGTTGGCCTTAGGCAACCAATTATCCTCTAAAATCAGTATTAGACATAACATCACTTAGGAACTGGTTAAAATGTGTTCACACTAACTGGATTCTAATTCCCTATTTATTGTACATAAATGTCTCTAAAATATTTGTAGCCTTTAATTTTGCCCATGTTTGCTATTCATCATGCTTGTCAACAGAGCACTATTTTCACCAACATTTCTCACATTCAGTATGCTAACTAGAAAAGCCATGATCAAGACAGGGATAAGAAATTAGCTTGTGGTAGTTGCCCTTATTAATGCCAACTGATCACCCTGGATTATACATTTTTGATGAAGGTGATTGACTATCATAGGAGTCAAAGCTGAAACTAATCGACAAGCACATTTTACTACAATGACTACGCTGATGCATTTTGATGCATCTCATAGAGATGGTAATTCCATGTCACTTGGGAATCAGATGAACTTCACTTGGCCTGTCTCCAAACATGGTTGATGGGTCTCTTCTGAGCTTTTTATCACACTGCTATTTTCGTGGTGACGTGTTTGATAACATGGTGTAGAAATATACCTTCTATGCTTCACACAGCCTCAAAAGTCCCAAAAAAAGCTGTTTAAGTTTTAGGCGTAAGTCTGTTATAGGCTGTGGATGTTAGGCTAGATTCTGTGGTCTGTAAGACAAGTTAGATAGAACTGAGGATACATCAATTTTCAGAGACCTTCTCAATCTGGCAGGAATTCTAACTGCATAGTTAACTTCTTCCCTGGAAAGAAGGTAGGCATTTTATGAGATTGATTGGATTGGATTTTGCTATCACTCACTGCCTGGGAGAAAAGAGAAAGCTTTGTTTAGTTTTCAGGTGTACACCCTTAGACAGTCAAATTCCTTTCCCTGACCCATGGAGATGTGGTAACATGCAGCACAGCTAAACCAGGATTAACTCCCACGCTGACATTATTAATTGATTGAAATGCGGTTTCAGGCTGGGGCAGGAGGAAATAGCACAGAACAATACTGCTACGTTCGTTGTGCTAACTGAGCTACAGCTCCCTGAGAACCAGGTGTAAATTGAATAGAAAGGATATTACCGGCTCAAGGTTCTGCTGGGTAGTGCAGAAGGGAGGGCATACCTGTCAACCTCATTTGACTCATGTGTCATTTCTCCCATTTTTTTCTTAAAAATTCAGTCCTCTCCTCTTTCTCTCTTTTTTCTGGCCTAATTGGCAGATATTCAAATTTCATTAGGAAAAAATTAGAAAAATAATATTTCAGATCGATCCAGACCACTGTAGCCCCCACTTCAAAAAATGGGGAGGTAAGAATTGACATAGATGTAGTGTTGAAGTTTGGAAGCAGAAAGAGAAGAAGGAATAAAATGTTTTGTGGGCTTGTTCTCTGCCAGTTCCCAAATAGACACTTTGTGTTTATTATTACATTTGTCTTAACAAAATCTCTGGTTTTAAGGATTCTTATCACAATTCAACAGATGAAAAAGTGAAGATCAAGGTGTTTAAGTAACTTGGCTATGGTTACCCAGGTAGTAAAGGATGGAAATGGGAGTCAAGGACAAGTTCATCCATTCAACAGAGTACTCTACCATCCTCTTTCTTCTTATCATCTGCTTTCCTGACATCAACTGTACCTGATTTACTTTTTTCATTTGGCTAGTACTTATTGGACAAAAGTTATATGCCAGACATTATGTGCTAGGTAATAAAGAGTTACTGATGGCTTTGCTATCTAGCATTTATTTCCTTTCTTCTTCATTTTCTTCCTTGGAGGGTGCTGTTTCCTAAACTCTTGCTCATATGTTCTGAGTGAGCGAGCCTAATCCAACCCCAATCCCACTTTGTGAACCTGGAAGCACCCCTGGCCACCACAGTGGAGTGGGTGTGATCCAGTCCACATCACGAGAGCCAGATGAGAACTTTCTCTGGACTTTTGGAAAGAGAATACTTTCTGTTGGGATAGCTAAGGTGGTAGAACTTAAGCCTGGATTGTTGCTAGCCATGAGATTTTCTGAAAATGAAGTGCACGTGAAGAAAGCTGAGCCAAAAGATGAGAAAATACCATTTGTGTACCTGAATCCTGACTTACCTGAAACTGGGAATTGAACCCTTAAACTTTTCAGTTAGTCCTTCCTTTTCTTTCTTCTCTTTCTTTCCTTCTTCCTTTTCTTTTCTTTCTTTCTTCCCCTTCCTTCCTTCCTTCCTTCCTTCCTTCCTTCCTTCCTTCCTTCCTTCCTTCCTTCCTTCCTTCCTTCCTTCCTTCCTTTCTTTCTTTCTTTCTTTCTTTCTTTCTTTCTTTCTTTCTTTCTTTCTTTCATTCTTTCTTTCTTTCCATAAGTTGGTTTCATGTCTTATTTGCAAGAGAAAGGTGCCTGGCCATTACATAAGATTAACCAACACAGACCAGGTCTATGATTTAATGAAAATTTTTTGTCTAGTAGGGAGATGGGTAGTAATCAAATAATCACTGAAAAATTATAAAGAGTGATAGATGCCCTATAAAAAGAGACTCTTTTCTATTAAAAAAGTATATCAAAAATTTGCCTGGCTAGGGAATCAGAAAATATTTTTCTGTAGAAATTACCAAATATCAAAAAAATACATAGGATTTAAGTAGATGGAAATTTTGGTAGTATATGGTTCAGGTAGAGGGACCAGAAAATGCAAAAGGGATAATTATATATCAAATAAAATGAATACAATTTAAGGTAGTTGGTAGAAGGGGATAATGGTATAAGAGAGATAGAAAGGTAAGCAAGAGCCAAGCCATACATGACATTGTGCTGTAGGAAGGACTTGGATCTTGTTCCAAGGGATACAAGATGCAAGAGATACAAGAAGTCATTACAGGATTTTGAGCATGCTGACATGATCAGACTTGATTTTTGAAATCTGCCTACGATGAAGAGAATACAGCAAAGGTGGCCACAGTGAGTATAAGAAAACCAGTTAGAAGACTATTACAATAGCTTAAGGAAGACATAATGGTAGCTTGTATTGGGAAGTGGTGTCAATACCTATGAAGAGTGCTGGACTGTTTGGGGGAATATTTCTAAGGTGACTTTGATGGGAGAGTAAGCAGAGGTAACTGGTGATTCCTAGGTATCTGGCTTGAGCAACCTAATGGAAGACGTTCTCCTTTAATAACATAGAAATCAATGACAGAATGGAACCTAGGACAGGGAGCTGAAGGAATGAATTCAAGCTCAATCCTATTGAGTTAGATATGCTTCTGAGATTTATAAGTGGAGATGTTGAGTAGCCAGGTAGGATTAGGTGTCTATGCCTGGAGCTTAGACAATGAGGTGCTACATAGAGAAAAAAAAAATCTGGGAGGCACTGATATATACATTGAGGTTAATTGAAGTTGTGGGTGTGAATGACATTGTGTAGGAAAAATAGCATAGAGTAAGGAATGCTGACAGGCTAAGGCTGAGAGCTGTGATACTCCAAAATTCAGGATCTGTTGTTAAAAATAATGTTCAGAAAGATATAATATCATAACTTTCATAAACATTAAAAATGAACATGTTAAATACTCAATTCACTTTTAATGATGAAAACAGGCAGATCTCAGAAGTTGGTTCAATCATCATATTGATCTACAGATTCATCACACTTTTTTTAAATTAAAGTTTATTGGGATGACAATTGTTAATAAAGTTACATAGATTTCAGGTGTACAATTCTGTATTACATCATCAATAAATCACATTGTGTGTTCACACCCAGAGTCAGTTCTCTTTCCATCACCATATAGTTGATCCCCTTTACCCTCATCTACCACCCTCTTCCCCCATTACCCTCTGATAACCACTAAACTATTGTCTGTGTTTATGAGTTTTTGTTTCTCATTTGTTTGTCTTTTTCTTTTATTGTTTTTGCTTTATATACGACATATCAGTGAAAACATATGGTTCTCTGCTCTTTCTGTCTGACTTATTTCGCTTAGCATTATACTCTCAAGATCCATCCATGTTGTCACAAATGTTCCTATACCATCTTTTCTTACAGCCAAACAGTATTCCATTGTGTATATATACTACAACTTCTTTATCCATTCATCTATCAAAGGACATTTTGGTTGTTTCCATGTCTTGGCCACCGTAAACAAAGCTGCAATGAACATTGGAGGACACTTGTCTTTATGGATAAATGTTTTCAGATTTTTTGGGTAGATACCCAGGAGAGGGATTGCTGGGTCATATGGTAATTCTATTTTTCATTTTTTGAGGAACCTCCACACTGCCTTCCAAAGCAGCTGCACCAATCTGCATTCCCACCAACAGTGTGTGAGGGTTCCTTTTTCTCCACAGCCTCTCCAACACTTGTTACTATTTGTCTTGTTGATGATAGCCATTCTAACTAGGGTGAGGTGATATCTCATTGTGGTTTTTATTTGCATTTCCCTGATGATTAGTGATTTGACCATTTTTTCATATGTCTATTTGTCATTTGTATGTCCTCTTTGGAGAAATGTCTCTTCAGGTCTTCTGCCCATTTTTCAATTGGGTTGTTTGCTTTTTTGTTATTGAGATGTATGAGTTCCTTGTATATTTTGGATATTAGCCCCTTATCGGAGGCACTGTTTGCAAAAAATCTTCTCCCATTCAGTTGGTTGCCTCTTTATTTTTTCTATGGTTTCTTTTGCTGTGCAGAAGCTTTTAAGTTTCATATAGTCCCATTAATTTATTTTAGCTTTTACTTTCCTTGCCTTTGGAGTCAAATTCATAAAATGCTCTTTGATCCTAAGGTCTATAAGTTTAGTACCTATGTTTTCTTCTATGCAGTTTATTGTGTCAGGTCTTATGCTTAAGTCTTTGATACATTTTGAAATAATTTTGGTACATGGTGACAGATAGCAGTCCAGTTTCATTCTTTTGCACGTGGCTTTCCAATTCTCCCAGCACCATTTATTGAAGAGGCTGTCTTTGCTCCATTGTATGTTTTTAGCTTCTTTGTCAAAAATTATCGGTCCATATTTTTGTGGTTTTATTTCTGGGTTCTCAATTCTATTGCATTGGTCTATGTGTCTGTTTTTCTGCCAATACCATGCTGTTTTGATTATTGTAGCCCTGTAGTACAAGCTAAAGTCAAGACGTGTGATACTTCCAGTATTGTTCTTTTTTCTTAAGATTGCTTTGGCTATTCGGGGTCTTTTGTGGTTCCAAACAAATCTGATGATTTTTTGTTCTATTTCTTTAAAATATGCCATTGGGATTTTGATGGGGATTGCATTGAATCTGTATATTGCTTTGGGTAATATGGCCATTTTAACTATGTTGATTCTTCCAATCCATGAGCACGGAATGTCTTTCCATTGCTTTGTGTCTTCTTCAATTTCTTTCAAAAACGTCTTATAGTTTTCAGCATATAGGTCCTTCACATCCTTGGTTAAGTTTATTCCTAGGTATTTTATTCTTTTTGCTGCAATTGCAAAAGGAATTGTTTTTTTGTATTTCTTTTTCTGAGATTTCATTGTTAGTATATAGGAATGCAATGGACTTTTGTGTGTTGATTTTGTAGCCAGCAACTTTACTGTATTAGTTGATTGTTTCTAATAGCTTTTTGTTGGTCTTTAGGGTTTCTATATATAGCATCATGTCATCTGCAAAAAATGATAATTTAACTTCTTCATTCCCAATTTGGATGCCTTTTATTTCTTTCTCTTGCCTGATTGCTCTGGCAAGGACTTCCAACACTATGTTGAAAAGCAGAGGTGATAGGGGACATCCCTGTCGTGTTCCTGAACGTAGAGCAAAGGGCTTCAGTTTTTCACCATTAATTATGAGATTAGCTGAGGGTTTGTCACATATGGCCTTTATTATGTTAAGGTATTTTCCTTCTATACCTATTTTATTAAGTGTTTTAATCATAAATGGATGTTGTATCTTGTCAAATGCTTTTTCTGTATCAATTGATATAATCATATGATTTTTGTTCTTTATTTTGTTTATGTGATGTACCACATAGATGGATTTGGGGATGTTGAACCATCCTTTTGCCCCGGGGATGAACCCCACTTGGTCATGATGAATAATCTTTTTAATGCATTGTTGTATTCGATTTGTTAGAATTTTGTTTAGGAGTTTTGCATCTGTATTCATCAGAGATATTGGTCTGTAGTTTTGTTTTTTTGTGTAGTTCTTACCAGGTTTTGGTATCAGGGTAATGTTGGCTTCATAAAATGAGTTAGGGAGTACTGTCTCTTCTTCAATTTTTTGGAAGAGTTTGAGCAGAATTGGTATTAGATCCTCTTTGAAGGTTTGGTAGAATTCACTAGTGAAGCCATCTGGTCCCGGACTTTTGCTTTTGGGAAGGTTTTGGATGACTGATTCAATTTCCTTACTGGTGATCGGTCTGTTTAGATTTTCCAGTTCATGGTTCAGCCTTGGAAGGCTATATGTTTCTAAGAACTTGTCCATTTCTTCTAGGTTATTGAATTTGGTGGCATATAGTCCTTCATAGTATTCTTGGATGATCCTTTGTATTTCTGTGGTGTCCGTGATAACTTCCCCTTTTTCATTTCTGATTTTGTTAATTAGTGTCTTCTCTCTTTTTATCTTAGTGAGTCTAGCCAAGGGTTTGTCAATTTTGTTAATCTTTACAAACAACCAGCTCTTTGTCACATTAATTTTTTCTATTGTCTTTTTGTTCTCTATTTCATTTAGTTCTGCTCTGATTTTTGTTATTTCCTTTCTTCTGCTGACCTTTTGTTTCACTTGTTTTTCTTTTTCTAGTTCTTTAAGGGGTAACATGAGGTTACTTATTTGGGATTTTTCTTGTTTCTTGAGATAGGCCTGTAATGATATAAACTTGCCTTTTAAAACTGCTTTTGCTGCAATCCCAAAATTTTGGTAGTATATATTTTCATTGTCATTTGTTTCTATGTATCTTTTGATCTCTTCTCTAATTTCTTCTTTGACCCAGTCGTTCTTTAAAAGTATGTTGTTTAATCTCCATGTATTTGTGTTTTTTCCTGCTTTCTTTTTGCAGTTGATATCCAATTTCAAAGCCTTGTGATCAGATAATATGCTTGGTATGATTCCAATCTTCTTAAATTTGCTGAGGCTGATTTTATGTCCCAATATATGGCCTATCCTTGAGAATGTTCCATGTACACTAGAAAAGAATGTATAGTCTGATGTTTTAGGATGAAGTGCTCTATAAATGTCAATCATGTCCATTTCATCTAATGTGTCATTTAGGGCTGCTATTATATTATTTATTTTCTGTTTGGATTATCTATCCATAGCTGTCAATGATGTATTTAGGTCCCCTAGTATAATTGTGTTTTGTTCAATTTCTCCCTTTAGTTCTGTTAGTAGTTGCTTGGTGTATTTTGGTGCTCCCTGATTGGGGGCATAAATATTGGTGACTGTTAGGTCTTCTTGTTGTGTACTCCCCTTTACCATTATGAAATGTCCATCTTTGTCTGTTGTTACCTTTTTCACCCTGAAGTCTGTTTCATCTGATATCAGTATGACTACACCTGATTTTCTCTGGGTACCATTTGCTTGGTGTGTCAATTTCCACCCTTTCACTTTGAGTCTATGTTTGTCCTTATAGCTGAGATGTGTCTCTTGGAGACAGCATATGGTTGGGATTAGTTTTTTGATCCGATCTGCTACTCTGTGCCTTTTTATTGGTGAGTTCAGTCCATTTACATTTAGGGTGATTATTGATATGTGAGGATTTCCTATCATTCTATCTTTAGTTTTCTGGTAAGACTGTGTCTCCATTGTTTCTTTGTCTTTTTGTTGTTGTCTATTATTTCTGTGTGGTGGTGTTCCATAACTTTTCCCTCTGTTTCTTCTTTTATTAGAGTACATATTTCAGTTCTGGATTTTTTTATTTTTATTGGTTATCATTAAGTTTATGTAAAAGAAAGTTTGATATTTAGAGTATTCCATTTTCTTCAGCACGCTTACTTTCTCCATTCCCATATTCTCGTTCAGGCTTTTACTCTCCCCGTTTTTATGTTTTGGTTGCCACAAATTGTCCCTGTTGATGGTGGTCAAATAACCTCCTTTAGTATTTCTTGTAGTGCAGGTCATGTATTAGAAAATTTCCTCAGCTTCTGTATGTCTGGAAAGGTCTTTATTACTCCTTCATATCTAAAGGATATCTTTCCTGGGTATATTATTCTTGGCTCATAATTTTTCTCTTTCAGTAGTTTGAATATTTGGTTCCACCCCCTCCTTTCTTGTAGAGTTTCTGCTGAAAAATCTGATGATAATATAATGGGCTTTCCTTTGTAGGTTACCATCTTCTTTTCCCTGGCTGCCTTGAGGATTCTTTCTTAGTCATTGATTTTTGACAGCTTCAATACAATGTGTCTTGGAGAAGGCTTGTTGGGGTTGAGGTAATTAGGTGTTCTATTTGCTTCTTGGATTTGAGGATCCAGTTATTTCCACAAGTTTGGGAAGTTCTCATCGACCATTTCTTTGCATATATTCTCTGTTCTCTTCTCTGTTTCTTCTCCTTCTGGTATGCCCATTATTCTTATATTGCTCTTTCTGATAGAGTCAGAAAGTTCTTGTAGAGTTCTTTCTTTCTTTCTCTCTTTCTTTTTTAAGTATCAAGTCTGTTTCTTTTTCCATCCATGTCATTTCCAGGTTTCTATCTTTGATGTCACTGATTTTTTTCCTCCATCTGGTCAACTCTACTACTTAAGCTGGCTATTTCATTCTTTATTTCTTCTATTGAGTTCTTAATCTCCAGAAATTCTATCTGGTTCTTTTTTAAAATTTTAATCACTTTGGTAAAATTTCATGTTGTTCTTTCTTTTTTTTTGTGTTTCTGATTTCATTAAATTGCCTGTCTGTTTTTTCTTGCATCTCATTGAGTTTTTTTAATAACTGCAATCTTGAATTCTCTGTCATTTAAGTCACATATTTCCATATTTCTAAGTTCATTTTCTGGAGACTTTTCACTTTCTTTCTGAGCTGTCTTGTTGCCTTGGTTAATCGTGGCAATTAATGATTTATTATTTCTCTTCCTAGACATCTATAGGAATGGGTTCTGCAACAGGTTGATAGGAAGAGGTCTTTCTTTTGTTTTCCAGTATGTGGTGGTGGAATGTTTTATTTTGTCTCTGACTGAGGCCTTTTATCTGTCTCACACAGTAGTGTTATGTTTTCTCTGCACTATTCCAGCTTCTTACACAATCGGGGAATACCCTGGAAGGCAGGTTTCTCTGAGAACTGTTCTCCTGGGTCATAGGGCACTGTGTCCATGTAGGGGTGCGGAGAGCTTTTGAATTTCCAAAGCTCTTCCTGCACCAGATTCAGAGCCCATGTGTTTCAGCAGTTCTGTTTACTCCTGCAGGGATTCACCCAGACAGGCGGAGACAGGGGTGGGGTGGGTTGTGAGAGGTGGTCCAGAGCAATGGCGGTGACCACCACCATAGCCAGTCCTGCTTCCACAGCTCCCTCCCCTTTGCTGGAACTAGTTGGGCTGTGAATCTGTGTCTGAGGACCACAGTTCTCAGAACTGCAAATATTCTGACACTGCTACTGTTCTGCTTCTAGCACTGGGCAGGTTGGTGTGGGATGAGCTCTGGGCAGGCAAGGAGGGGGCGGCTAGGCTCAGCGCCTAAGTCTTCAGTTCTCTGTTCAGCAGTGAGGGTTTAAACCACAGTTTTCAGCCTTCTTCCCTCAGTCTTTGCTTGGAGGTCTCTGCCATGAGTGTTGGGTTCAGTCATGTTATATGCTGTCCCCACAACCCTGTGGGCCATAAGCAGAGCCCTAGCAGTCTGAGTTCTTCCCTCTCCCGCAGCTGCAGTAGTTCCAGGATACAGGGAGTTTGGAGCACTGAGCTAGGTCTGCATCCTGCACCCACGTGACCCCATCTTTGCACTTCTCCCTTCCCTCCTCCCCCGCTAACGCAATTTGCCCACCTTTAGGTTATTTCTGTAGTGTGCCTCTTAATCTTGCCTGTCTGCTGTGCAGTAAGTCCTTTGTGAAGTTATAGTTTTTCAATTTGCTGTAAATTCCTGGGGAGATTTCAAGAGGCTCACCTCACACCTCCATTTTTATGACATCACTCTCCACAATTTCTATCAAAATTTTAGCTGGCGTTTTTGTTAAAATTGACAAGCTGATCTTAAAATTCATATGGAAATTCAATGAGTCAAAAAAATTTGAAAAAGAAAAAAGTTAAAAGGCACTGTCTAATTTCAAATCTTACTACATATCTATAATGATCAAGGCATTGTGGTACTAGCATGAGGAGAGACACATGGATCAATGAATATAACTGAGAATCTAGAAATAAACTCTAACATTTATAGTCAATTAATTTTTGACAAAATGGGAAAACAGTTCAATGATGAAAGAATAGTCTTCTCAACAAATAGTGCAGGAACAGCTGGATATCTACCTACAAAAGAAGAAATTTGACGACTATCTTACATCATACACAAAAAGATCCAAGTGGATCACACACTTAAATGTAAGGGCTAAAACTATAGAACTATTAGAATGACACATCTTTGTGAGTTTAGGTTAGGCAATTGTTTTTTACATATGACACCAAAGACGTAATTGACAAAAGAAAAACATAGATAAATTGGATTTCATTAAAATTAAAGACTTTTGTGCTTCAAACTATACAAGTAAAATAGTGAAATGACAGTTTATTTTCTGTCAGAAAATCATTGCAAACCATGTATCTGATTTGGAACTTATATCCAGAATATATTAAAAAAACGTTTAAATTAAATAATAAAACAATAAATAATTCAACTATAAAATGGGCAAAGGTTTTAATACAGTTCTCCTAAGAAGATATACAAATGGCCAATAAACACAAAAAAGGATATTTAATATCATTAGTCACTAATAAAATGCAAATTAAAACCAACCACAGCAAGATACTATCTCATACCCAATGGCTACAATAAAAAAGACAGACAACAGCAAATGTTGACATGGATATAGAAAATTGGAACTACCACACATTTCTGTGGGAATATAAAATGGTGCAGATACATTGGAAAAGAGTTTGGCCGTTCCTTTAAATGACAAATGCATATTTACCATTTGGTCTAGCAATTCCACTCCTAAGTATATAACTAAGAGAAATGAGAACATATGTCCTCACCAAATTTTGTGTATCATGTTCATAGCAACATTATTTATAATAGCCAAGAAATGGAAATAACCCACATGTCCATTAATTGATAAATGGGCAAACAAAATGTGGTACTACCTATACAGTGGAATATTATTTAGCCATTAAAAGTAATGAAGTATTGATACATGCTACAACATGGATGGAATCTCAAAAATATTATGCTAAATGCAGGAAATCATCAAAAAGGAACATAAATAATTCCTTTCATGTGAATTGTCTAGAATAGGTGCATTTGTGGAGACAGAAAATAGATTCATGTTGGCCGAGGCCTGGGAGGGTGGGTAGTTGGTAAATGACTACTAATGGGTACAACTCTTCTTTTTAAGGTGATAAAATGTTTTAAAACTATATTTTCTTGATAATTTCATAATCCTGTAAACATGTAAAAAATTGAGGTGTATACTTAAAAATGGGTGAACTTTATATTATGTAAATTATATTTCAATAAAGCTGAAAAAAGGGACAGAGACGGTGCAAATCAAAACAACAGGCTCATTTATAGATCAAGAATATGGAAATGAAGTTACAGTGGCTCAAAACTAGCATTTCTAAATGGAAGACGGTTGTTCCTCCACTTGTACAATTTACTTGCAAGTCCACAAACAAGAATCATTTGTAATCATCATCAGTTCTGTATAGCATACAGAGTTATAAAATAGCTCAAAGCATAAAAAGTTCAGAATCAGAATCAGTTAATTCAGAAGAATGCTTAATTTTGAAGCACAGACTTTCCCCTACATTGACTACTTTTTATCAATTCCTTTAAGTGTATAACAAGTGACCTTAAAGCCTAATGGCTTAAAAGCAACAAACACATTTTTAAGCTAATGATGCAGCAGATTGGCAATTAGAGCTCAATTGGGTTATTCTCTCATTGTTGGCTGGGCACATTTATGCATTTGTGATCTGCTGCTCAGGGTTCTGGGTTGGAATGGCTTTATTTGGGATAGCTCATCTCTGCTCCACGATATCTCTCCTCCACCTAAAACAAACCATCTCGGCTCACATGGTTACTTGTCCTCCAGCACAACAGTTTGACCTTGTTCACATGATAATAGCAGGTATTTACAGGAGTGAAACCTAGCCATCAGAACTTACACAGTGCCACTTCTACAACAATTTAATGACTAAAGCAGCTCAGATTCAAGAGGTGAAAAAATGGACTTCACCTCTTTTTGGGAGGAGCTCCAAAGTCGTGTTGCAAGTTGTGTGGTAACAGTGAGTGTAATAATTAGGGCCATTTTTTTAACCATCCTACTATAATACTTTTAAAAACAAATAACATTCTATCTTCTCCTCCTTCATAGGATTTACCTAGATTTGCAATTGCATATTGATTAATGTGTTCATTTGTAAATGTGAAACTCCTAGTAGGTGAAAGCTACATAGGGACCAAGACTATGTTGGTTTTTATTTTAGTTGGATGTTTGCTCCTAGCATATTTTTTGGCACATAATATGCATTTAGTGAATGAATGATGAGTTCCTCCCACCCTGGCTAATCCACCAGGTTGATGAAAGCACCGGAAATAAAGTGTTGGCAAGATGACCCAGACAGGTATAGCAAATGACTATCTGATACTCACTGAGAGAAGTTATGACTGCTGACAGCTCAAATATCTATATACTACCCATTGCTGAAAGGTCAGAACAGCCAAAGATAATTCATAGACATAAAACCAGTTTAGAACATCTTAAAATGCTTTGGGAAAGAGACTGAGGGTACAGTAGTCCCACCTGTGTTGACAGTATCAATCAGCAGTTGAAAATATTATTAAAATATATATATATTATACATGCGTGGACTGCCCACACTAACATTTTGTGTCAATAGGTCTTGATTGGGGTCCGGTCATGCAAATTCAAGACTGTCAGTTGATTCCAGTTTTCATTTCCCTTGCAATCCCAGGAATAGCTTACTATAGCCCCTTCCATGTTCCAGCACCAGCCAGTCACAGTTCTAAGTACTAGCTCTGCAGAATCACTCATCTGTGTTTCTGATGTGTCTGCTTCAGTTAGGAAGCACATCCATCTCAGGAATCTGGGTTGCAGCTTTGCAGGACCTTTGTTGCAAGCTTTCTACATTTTAATAAAGGCAATTTCTTTTCCTTCTTCCCCCAACCCCAGGGGTGAAATCTCTTCCTGCAGTCACTCTGTTACATTCGTTTTCTTGATTTGCCTTTTCTTACTTACTCAATTTCCTATATTAAATACTTTAGGTTAAAAGAGTTGGTGTGGCTTTGCTTTTCATGACAAGATCTTGACTAATATACACATTAAGCTTAAAATGCATTCATCCTTCTTGTAGAGCCACCTGGCACACTTTCCTCCATGTTGCTCTCCTAACGAGGAAAGTGCTATAAAGAGCAAATCCTTGCCAAAATCACTCTCTCACCCACACTGATTATTTGGAAAACCCCACCCAAAATGATGTCTATACACACCCTGGATCCCAGAATATCCCCACCAACTTGTGGAACATGTTGCACACAGATGACAAATCCAACAGCAAACATCTGTTTTGAGATATTAGAGGCTAACCTATTTGGCCTGCACAGATGGACCCAGAGGCATGAAGGGAGAAAAGCAATTTAGTTTCACTTGTTAGCAGGGGCTTTTGTGGAGACTGAAGGGTGACCAGGGTTCCACCCTATTAGTTTATGGAACAAAAGTAATTATGTTGGCCAAAGTCAGGAAAATCTCTTTCTCTACTTATAGCACGTTTGATTCCACAATGATAGATGACAATACCTGATTCCAAGCATGTGTCTGATTTTACGATCTTTTAAGATCCTACAATGTTCTAACAGGCAAAAGTAGTATTTAATTACTCGGTACCAGCAGATATTTCTTTGGTGTCAATGATCAGGAAGAAGTTGAGTCAGAAAACACAATGCAAGAGGACAACTGAAAGTTGTTTTCCAATTTTAAAAACTTTTTTTTAAAACAGAATCATTTTTAGCTTTCTGATGTCTCAGTTCATCCATTTGAAAAACATCTGTTTATTACAAATATTATTTCATAGAACTCTCGAAGACCTAACCCATGACCAATATGAAACTTAATTACTTACAAAAAAAGGAATCTATTAAGAGTCTCCACATGCCCCAAATCCATCAAGTTGATCTGTATTATAGGGCCCAGTTCAAATTTTTCCTGCAGAAAACATTGTCAGATACCCCCAGCTAGAAATAAGGTATCCTCCCCATCAAACTCTGTAATATTTAATCTGTTCTGTCCATAAGTATTGATTTTTTCTTATTATATATTTAATGTTAATGTCTTATATCACCTACCATACTATAAGCTCTTTGAGATCAGAATACATAGCAAGCCTAAAAGAAATTATTAACAAGTATGATTTATGAGTCTTGATACTGTGCATAAAGTCATGCAAGACTTTACAAAGACATTCAAAGTCTTGTATGACTTTATGCATTTTGCACTATTCTACCTCAAAAAGTTGTGATGAGAAATAAACGTAATTATTCCCTTTTTAAATATGAGGAAATTGGCTTCTGGTTGAGATTGCAGAGTGGGTAAATGCTGTGCTTACCTAATTCTATGACTTCCTCAAAATTACAACCAAATCACAGAACAACTATCATTGAGAATTGCCTGAGTATAGCTGACTAGAAGTCCTACAACTAAGGATATACAAAAGAAGCTATCTTGAGACAGGTAGGAGGGGCAGAGACATGGAATGATCTGGTCCCACACCCATGTGTGGTGGTTAAAAATTGGAAGCGATATCTCAGCTGTGGAGGTCCCCCCTGAGGTGTGAGGGGTCCCAGCAATCACCAGCCTCCATTCCCCAATTCAAGTGCCAGAAAGAGAAGCCCCCATAACATCTGGCTATGACAACCAGTGGAGATTGTACTGAGAAGGAGGGTAGTTGGAGTCTCAGGAATTTCTCTTAAAGGCCCACACGTGGACTTACTCATTGATGGACTCACTCACTCTGGGCTCCAGCACTGGGACAGCAGCTCGGAGGGTGCTGGGGCATACAGGGAGGAATTGAATTGTCTGTTTGAGGCTGAGGGGTGGATAATCTGGGAGAAGTCACTGTTTCTTTGTTTCCACTACCCAGCCTGTGCATGCACGTGGCCCCATATCTGAGTTTCCATCAACCTGGCTAACATTGTTTCCTCACCCTGGTGATTCCCTGAGATCCCTGCTTCACCCAAATTGCAGGCCCACCTAAGCCAGTTCAAGTGACTTTTCCACACTAACACCTTGTCTTGGCTTATGTTGCAGACTTCCCGAAAATCTCGCAAAGATTCACAAATTTCAAACAGCAGCAATTGGCCTCAGCGTGTCCTGTATTTCTGGTTAAACAGATCCAAGCCTAGCAGTAGCAGCAGCTGGCCTCAGTTAATAATTTAGCCTCTCCTAGGTATGTTCAAGGCCAGCATAATTGGCAACCATCTGCAGCTCACTTTGTATCAAGTGGCCTTGGGCAAGGCCCAGGCAGCAGCTGACCTTGGCCTTCATCAGAGTAACTCTCAAAATGCCCCAGAACCAACACAACCAGTGGCCAGCTTCAGATCACACCAGAACATCAGTCAACCACCTCCACAAATGACACTCCCAAAAAGCAGATTTGGTAGGCACCAGAGCCCTGCAAAAGTGAATCTTGCTTTGTAGGGTCAGCCCCTGTATAGCAGCTCCTCTGCTGTAATTATGGCCAGTCCTCACAACCACTCAGCCCAAGGGTCAATGCCTCCTATTAACATGCCAACAGCAATCAAGTCTCAACTACAACAGGAGGGCACTGACAACACACACAAGGGACACACCTGCAGCACTATACATGGGTAACTAGGGACACTGCACCACTGGGCCCCACAGGACTCCTGCTGTATAAGGCCACTCTTTCAAAACCAGGAGAAAAGCAGATCTACCTAACACATAGAAGCATACACAGGGAGGTAGCCAAAATGAGGAGACAAGGAAACATGACCCAAATGAAAGATCAGAACAAACCATCAGAAAAAGAACTAAACTAAATGGAGACAAGCTATCTACCAGATGCAGAGTTCCAAACACTGGTTATAAGGATACTCAGTGATCTCAGGGAGATTTCAACAAAGAGATAGGAAATATAAAAATGGAGCTAGAAAACATTAAATAGAACCAGTCCGAAATAAAGACTATAATAACTGAAATGACGAATACATTGGAGGGAATCAGCAGTAGATTAGGTGAAGCAGAGCACTGAATAAGAAATTTAGAAGATGAAGTAGCAGAAAGTACTCAATCAGAACAGCAAAAAGAAAAAAAAGTCGAAAAACAATTGAAGAGAGTTTAAGGGGCCTCTGGGATAAGATCAAGTGTATCAACATTTGCATCATAGCAGTACCAAAAGGAAAAGAGAGACAGCAAGGAATTGAAAATCTACTTGAAGAAATGGCTGAAAACTTTCTTCACCTGGTGAGGGAAATAGATATACGAGCCCAGGAAGCTCAGAGAGTCCCAAACAAGGTGAACCCAGAGGCCCACACCAAAACACATCATAATTAAAATGCCAAAGGGTAAAGACAAAGAAAGAATCTTAAAAGGAGCAAGAAAAAAGCAGTTAGTTACCTATAAGGGAGCTCCCATAACACTGCATTCTGATTTCTCAACAGAAACTTTGCAGGCAAGAAGAGACTGGCATGAAATAGTCAAAGTGATGAAAAGCAAGGACTAACAACCAAGACTATTTTACCCAGCAAGGCTATCATCTAAAATTGAAGGAGAGTTCGAGAGCTTCCCAGATAAGAAAAAGCTAAAGGAGTTCATCACCATCAAAAGACTAATATATACCAAGGAGGTACAGAGTGGTTTCTGGTTGAATAAAATGAACATGTAACTATAAAAAAAAAAAAAAAAAAAAAAAAAAGACTAATATAAGGCATATTAAAGGGACATTTTTAAGAAGAAGGGGGGAAATGAAAAATAAAATGGCAATAACTACATATCTATCAACAATTCCTTTCAATGGAAAAAGATTAAATGCTCTAATCTAAAGAGATAAAGTAGCTAAGTAGACAAGAAAACAAGAACCATACATATGCTGTCTATAAGAGGCAGACTTCAGATCCAAAGACACACACAGACTAAAAGTAAAAGGATGAAAAAAGATATTTCATGTCAATGGAAATGAAAAAAAAAAAAAAAGCTGGGTTGGCAGAAAACTTTCAAAGTGATAAAAAGCAAGGACCTAAAACCAAGATTATTTTACTTAGCAAAATTGGAGAGATAAAGAGCTTCCCAGACAAGAAGAAGCTAAAGCAGTTCATTACCACCAAACCAATATTACAAGGAAACTTAGAGGGACTTCTATAAGAATAAGAAAAAAAATCAAAAATATGAATAATAAAATGGCAATAACTATATATCTATCAACAATTACTTTAAATGTAAATGGATTTAAAAGCTCCAATAAAAAGACAGGATGGCTGAATGGATAAGAAAAGAAGGCCCTTACATATGCTGCGTACAAGAAACTCACTTCATATTTAAAAAGTGCACACAGACTGAAAGTAAAGGAATGGAAATGATATTTTATGACAATAGAAACAAACAGAAAAAGCTAGGTAGCAACACCTATACCAGACAAAATAGACTTTTGAAACAAAATTATAGTAAGAGACAAATAAGGACCCAGTAATCCCACTTCTAGGTATTTATTCAAAGACCCAAAAGGCTATTTTGAAGGGATGTGTACATCCATATGTTCATTGAAGCATAGTTTACAATAGCCAAGATATGAAGGCAACCTGGGTGTCCTTGAATGGATAAATAGATAAAGAAGTGGTGGTACATACGAGGTAGGACAATTAAGTTTGTGAACTCATACTAGCAAAAGTACAACATACCTCATTGCTGAATATCACTATGGTCAACTTCGAAGTACTTCCCTTGGGAAGCTATGTGCTGACGCCAGCACCTAGTCCACCCTTCAAAGCAATTTTGGAACTCTTTTTCTGGAATGGCCATCAGAGCTGTTGTCATATTAACCTTGATGTCCTGAATGTCATCAAAATGTCCTTCTTTCAATATTTCCTTTTACTTTGGGTAAATAAAGTAAACCTGGTGTCAAAATGAATGGAAAGCTGAAGTTGGAAAGACCTTAGAAGCAGGGAGACAAGCAAGGAATGTGAACCTGTCTCCTTGAAAAAGTAAAGAATGGAGAAAGCAGTGCCAGGGGTGCTTAACAGAGAACAATTTTTGCAGGTCCATTCATCTGGACAGAAGCATAGCCAGGAGAGAGATTCAAATGCCTAAAGATTTGGGCACCAACTTGAACATAGATGCTCATAGCAACATTATTCACAATAGTATTCACAATAGCCAAAATGTAAAACAACCCAGATCCCTATCAACCAATGAATGGATAAACAAAACGTTGTATATCTATATAATGGAATATCACTTGGCAATGAAAATGAAACAAGCTACAGCATTGAAAACAATGTGCTAAGTAAGAAAAGCCAGTCATAAAAGATCATATGTTGAACTTTTCTATTTATTTGAAATATTCAGAATAGGCACATCCATAGTGACAGTAAGGAGGTTAGTAGTTGCCAGAGGTGGGGGGAGGGAGGAATGGGGATTGTATTATCAATGTGTATGGGGTTTCTTTTTGTGGTGATGTTCTAAAATTAAAGAGTGGTGATGGTTGTATAATCTATGAATCTACTAAAACCCATCAAATTACATATATTAAAAGGGAAATTATATGGTATGTGAATTATGTCTTACTAATGCTGTTATTAAAAAATAAAATAATAAAACATAAAAAAATGTCAGAAATAAACAACAATACAGTAACTGAAATGAAGAATACATTAAAGGGCATCAACAGTAGATTAGATAAAACAGAGGTTCAAGTCAGCAATTTAGAAGATAAAGTAGCAGAAAACACCGAATCAGAACAGCAAAAGGAAAAAAAGAATCCAAAAACATTAAGATAGCTTAAGGAGAAAACATCAAGTGTGCAACATTCATATCATAGTGGTACTAGAAGGAGATGAGAGAGAGCAAGAAATTGAAAACCTACTTGAAGAAATAATAACAGAAAACTTCCCTAACTTGGGGAAGGAAATAGACAAAAAAAAAAAAAAAAAAAAAAAAAAGCCCCGGGAGTGCATAGACTCCCAAACAAAATGAACCCAAACATGCCCACGTCAAAAAAACATCATTATTAAAATGCCCAAGGTTAAAGACAAAGAGGATCTTAGAAGCAGCAAGAAAAAAATCAGTTAGTTACCTACAAAGGAGCTCCTATAAGACTATGAGCTGATTTCTCAACACAAACTTTGCAGGCAAGAAGAGATTGGCAGGAAATATTCAAAGTGATGAAAAGAAAGGACCTACAACCAAAATTACTTTACCCAGTATAGATATCATTTAGAATCTAAAGACAGATAAAGAGCTTTCCAGACAAGGAAAAGCTAAAGGAGTTCATCACCACCAAACCAGTATTACAAGGAATCTCAGAGGGACTGCCTTAAGATGAAAAAAATAAAAATTATGAATAACAAAATGGTGATAACTACGTATCTATCAACAATTACTTTCAATGTAAATGGAATTAATGTTCCAATCAAAAGATGAATGTTCCATCATTCAGCCGTTCACCACGGCTGAATGGTGAACAAACAAGACCCTTACATATGCTGCCTACAAGAGACTCATTTCAGGTCTAAGAACACAGATTGGAAAGTAAATGGATAAAAAAGATAATTCATGAAAATGGAAAGCAATACAAAAAAAAAAAAAAATGTTGGGGTAGCAATACTTATACCAGACAAACTAGTCTTTAAAACAAAAGCTATAATAAGAGACAAAGAAGGACCCAGTAATCTCACTTCTGGATCTTTATCTGAAGAAACCCGAAGCACTAATTAAAAAACACACATGCATCTATATGTTCACTACAGCATTGTTTACAATAACCAAGTATTGTAAGCAAACTTGGTGTTCATAAATAGATGAATGGATAAAGAAGTGGCACATATGTACAATGGGACATTACTCAACCACAAAGAAGAATGAAATCTTGCCATATGCAACAACATGGATAAACCTAGATGGTATTATGCTAAGTGAAATAAGTCAGGCAGAGAAAGAAAAATACCATATGATTTCACTTATATCTGGAATCTAAAGAACAAAATACAAACTCATAGATATAGAGAACGTTTTGATTATAATAAGATGGGATGAGGGTTGAGAGAATGGGTAATCGGTATAAATTGTGTTACAAAAGGTGTCTTGGTGATGTAAAGTATAGCATAGGCAATATAATGAATAATATTGTAATAACTATGTGTGGTGTACTTGATTTATCCGTGTGATCACTTCATAATTTGTATATGTAAGTTATATCATACTGTAAATGTCTAATCACTATGTTGTACACCTGAAACTAATATAATATTGTATATCAACTGTAATTGAAAAAAAATATTTTAAAAAGAAATAAATATGAGTAAATCAAGGCTTGACAAAGTTAGTTTTTTTCAAATTCATATAGCTGAGAGGCAGAAGTTGTGGAAACCCAGGCACATTGTCTCTAAATGTGTTTGTCTAGTATGCAATAATGTCTAATTTAATTGTATAGCCTCCATAATGCCTAGCACAATACTTTGAACAATGAAGGTGATCCATAAATATTAGATATGGAAACACTGAACTGTGACTTATTTTTGTCTTTTACCATTACATGATGGTTACCAGGTAATTTGGCAAGAATGTGGTTGGAGATAAGAGATGAGAGACTCGGGCTCCAAGTCTGACCTAGACACTAATTTTCTGTGCAAAGCTGAATAGAGATCTCTTAACTCTGTTTAGCTTAATTGTCCATTCTGGACAGATGAGAAACTTAATATCTGCTGCATCTACCTTACAAGTGGTTAGTACTAATGAAAATAGTTAACCATTTATTGGAACCTTCTACAAGACAAGTACTTTACTGGATATATTACATATATGACTACCCCATGATATGGTAGTAGTTAATATTCACTACATATGAAGTAACTGAGGTTCAGAAAGGGTGAGTGATGACTATGGCTCATAATCAAGGTTACCCCAAGTCTTTTGATGCCCATTTTTTAATTTTTTTATGTTACAAAAGGTAGAAGCATTTAGTATACATACTAAGAAAGACATTTCAGAGATATTCAAACACCAATTTGACCAGTCACTGTTTAAAGCACGTCATATTTTAGAGCTCCCAAAAGGGACTTCCAACCTCCCTGAAAGTGAAAACCTCATCTTATTTTCCAACTGTTCCTTCTTTTCTATAAAGGTTGGATTTCAAAGTTGAGATCATCATGAACAGAGAATGTAGCAATATAAATAATGTGAATTCCCATTTTCAACAAATTGTTCATATCATTTGGTTTGAAAATATGGAGAAAATAAAAGAAGGAATTTGTAGATACTCACTGAGAAATAAAGACTCATATGAATAAGAGTTGAATAAAGTATATAACATGACTTATGGTCTTTTTGTTACTGTTTGTTAAGGGTGGCATTTATAACCATGATCCATCAGTAGATCAGTTTATTTCATTTTCTTTCTTTTTCAACTTCAGTAAACACTCACCATTAGATTAACTGAATAGGCATGAATAAAGAACAAAGGCATCTCTGTGACTACAGAGGTCTATCACCTGAGTGATACACCCTAAGCTTTACAAACTTCCCCGTGTTTTGGGGAAAATGATTTTAAAAATTTGGATTTCTCTCAACTTTATCAACTCTGCTTTCTTGGCCAAGTGACCAGAATTCTCTGTGACCTCATTTTGTTTTCGTTGTAAGGGAAGAAAGTAGACAGTTAACTGTATAGGAATATTGTGGATATCAAATATAATAATGCATATAGGTGTAGAAATAAAATAAAACACAAGGCTTGGAGATCTATAACACAAAATATTATTTTTCTTAGCAGATCACTGAGGTTAGAGCAACAGTCACCTTGAAGTCAGCACTTTTTTCTAAAATAAACAGAGACCTAGCAAAATTTCTCTAGCAAATACCACCCTGGGCATGCCCCAGGGAGTTTGTGAAACTTAGGGTTTATCACTCAGGTGATAGAACTCTGTAGTCACAGAGATGCCTTTGTTCTTTATCTATCAGTTATTCTAAAGGAAAATAACATTTCTAGTCATTTTAAAACTTCAAATCAGGAGCTTAACGTAAATTTATAGATGAAGTTCGGGATCCTTTTCTATACTTCAGTCTTCCTATCAATTCATTAAAAATATTAGAGAAGGAAGTATGGAAAGAAATTAGCAAAACATGAAGTGCCAAAGTTTTTAGATATGTAACAGTAATATTTGAGCAGTGTATCAGACCGCTGCTTCCCTAATGGCATATATATCACCTGGAAATCTTGTTAAAATGCAAATTGAGATTAGTAGGGGTGGGACAAGGTCTGAGAATATGCATTTCACATAAGGTCTTGGGTGACATTGGTCAGTTGGTTTATAGGCCACACTTCAAAAACCAAATTGGGAGATTATGTTATTCCCCAAAATGTGTTGTTTATTTCTGGGATGGATTATAGTTCTTTCACCCCATTGATGTCCGGCTTGGCCATGTATGTTGCTGTGATCATGAAGTGGGCAAAAGTATTGTGTGTCTTTTCCTAGTAGAAGCTTGAAGAGGCAGTATATGCTTTTCCATGATTTCTTTTCCTTCTATAATGGAACTAGCAATGATCCAGACAGATGTGTTTCAATTATCCTGGGTCTGGGAATAAAGACACACAGAACAAACCTACAGTCTACTGACTGGGTGAGGTAGCATGAGTGACAAATAGAAAACATTTATTGATGTAAGCCTCTGAGATTTGAAGCTATTTGTTTTTGCAATACAACCTAGCCTATTCTAGCTGATATAAGCATGTCATATTACATACATGGATTGTACTGAGCCTGAAGAACCATCTTTCAACACTTATTTGATTGGGGGCAATGGACAACAAATTTAACTTTTGTGGACTTCAGTTACTTCATCTGAAAAATGGGAATAAAATCTGCTTTCCTGAAAGCAGAATTTTGGCTCTCTTAAAGTGTATTCCTTCTTTGATATATGAAGATGAATGCTTCTCTGGTTCTCCCAAGAAAAAAATTACCTCCATTAGCAAAGATGTCTAGTCTTTAGCACAGCAGAGCCAATATCTAAGAAGTTACAATTGCTAGTCCTGCCTTCAGAAATGTGGAGGTTTTCAGCATCAACTACCACATCCAAAGATGTGAAAAATCAGAATTAATGAGACACACAGCCCTGAGCTACCGTCCTATAAAAAAAACTGTTTATTCGTTTAACAATATTTATTACAAGAAGTCAGAAATATGGCAGCATGAAGGGTTCCCCTTGAGCTTTCCCCTTGAAATTACAACAAATTGACATGTATAATTCAATAAAGGATCTCCTGCACAACACAGAAACATGTCTGAGAGATCTGCACGTTGAAACAACTGTTGAGTGCCTAATGTGTGACAGATCTGTCCTAAATGCTTAAAATTATAGGAACAAAATACACAGGAAACCCTACTTTTTTGAATCTTACATTCTATCAAGATAGGCAGTGAATAATAAGTGTGATAAGTAAGTTAGGAAAAATAAAACAATGCTTCTTAGACACGACCATACATAAGAATCTAGAATGCTTACGACAACATGGATCACTGTGCCCTATCCTAGTGATTCTGATTCAGCAGGTCTAGGGTAGACCCTGACAATTTGTATTACTAACAAGTTCCCAGGTAATGCTGATGGTGCTGGTCAGAAGGCCACACACTGAGTGGTTCTGGCATAGATTTTAGAATGTGGTGCTGTGAATAAAGGACAATCAATGACTAAGGGAGTTAGGAAGGAGGTTGGGGAAGAAGCAAATTGCAATTTTAAATGGTAGGCTTCATGGAGCAGCTGATTTTTGGCAGAAGCATGAAGGAGGGGAGGGAGTTACCCTTGCAGATATCTGGGGAGGGGGGGAGCATTTCTAGCTGAATGAACAGCCAGTGCAAAGGTTCTGAAGCAGATGGCATGTTTCTTTTTTCCCCCAGGGACAGAAAGGAAGCCAATATGATAGGGATAGAGTGAGTGGGAGGGTAGTAAGAGATGTGTTCAGATAAATAATTATAAGAGGAGAGTAGGCACAGCAAGTTAGTACTTTTCACTTTTGCTCCAAGTAAAATACATATCCATTGGATGGTTTTGAACAGAGAGAGACATCATTTGACTAATGTTTTGGAAGGTCCACTCTGGCCACTCTGTTGAGAGTAGACGAGAATGAAAGCAAATTAATCAGTTAAGTGATTGTCTTCATAACCTAGATGCATGATCATCTAGCTTGGATCGGAGTGGTAGAAATGGCAGTGGTGAAAAGTGACTGCATTTTGAATTTATTTTTGAGATTAAACCCCTAAGGTTTCTTGATGGAGTGGATGTGAAGTACAAAAGAGAGAGAGGGGTCAAGAGTGATTCTAAGGTCTCAGACCTGAGCAACATCCTTTAATATGATGAAGCCAACCATTGAACAGGTGAGCATTTTGTCATATTAAGCTAGATGAAGAACAGACTATACCCCAAAGAAAGGAAATAAATATCATAGCAGAGATAAGCACAACAGAGAATAGAAACAGAATTGAAAAAAATCAACACAGTCAAGTGTTGGTTATTCAAAAAGATCAACAAATTTAATAAAACTTTAGTGAGATTGAATAAGAAAAAAAGAGAAAACTGTGATGACTACAATCAGAAACAAAGGAGGGAACATTACTACCCATTTTACAGAAATAAAAAGGATTATAAGACAGCACAATGAGTAATTGTATGTAAACAAAATAAATAACTTAGATGAAATGGACAAAGTCCTAATAACACACAATCTGCCAAGATGGAATCATGAAGAAATAGAAAACCTGAACAGACTTATAACTAGTAAGAAGATTGAGTCAATAGTAAAAAAACAACCAAAAAAGAAAAGCCAAGAAATAAATTATTCACAGGTAAATTCTAACAACATTTTTTAAAAGAATTAAATTAATCTTTCTCAAGCTCTTCCAAAAAATTAATAAGGAGAGAACATTTTATAACTCATCCTATGAGGCCAGCATTACCACCATACCAAAGCAAGACAAAGACCCTACATGAAAAGAAAATTACAGACAAATCCCTAAGAATTATTGATGCAAAAATCCTTAACAGAATATTAGCAAGCAGAATTTAACAGGATATTAAAAGAATGATACATTATGACCAAGTGAGATTTATTCCTGTGATGAAAGGGTGGTTCAGTATATGAAAATTAATCAATGTAATGCACCATGTTGACAAAATGAAGAGAAAGAAAAAAATATATTATCATCAAAATTGATGCAGAAAAATCTTTGGGCAACATTCAACAGCCTTTAATGATAAAAACACTCAATGAAGTAGGAATAGAAGGAAACTATCTCAACATAATAAAATCTATATATGAAAAGCCCACAGAGAACTTCACACTCAATGGTAAAAAATGGAGAGCTTTCCCTTTAAGATCAGGAACATTACAAGAATGCCCACACTCACCTCTCCTATTCAACACAGTACTGAAAGTCCTAGCTAGAGTAATTATGTAAGAAAAATAAAGAAATGCATCCAAACTGAAAAGAAATAAGTAAAAATTACCCATAGATGACATGATCTTATATGAAGAAAATCTTAAAAATTCCACAAAAGAGAACTATTAGAACCAACCAATGGGAGAAGATTTTTACAAACAATGCCTCTGATAAGGGGTAATATCCAAAATATATAAGGAACTCATACAATTCAACAATAACAAAAAAAACAATCCAATTAAAAAATAAGCAGAGGACCCGAAGTGACATTTTTCCAAAGAGGGCATACAAATGGCCAATAGACATATATAAAAAAAAGCTTAACATCACTAATCATCAGAGAAATGCAAATAAAAACCACAATGAGATATCACCTCACCCCAGTTAGAATGGCTGTCATCAACAAGACAAACAGTGACAAGTGTTGGAGAGGCTGTGGAGAAAAAGGAACCCTCATACACTGTTGGTAGGAATGCAGATTGGTGCAGCCACTGTGGAAGGCAGTGTGGAGATTCCTCAAAAAATTAAGACTATAATTATCATATGACCCAGCAATTCCTCTCTTGGGTATCTACCCCAAAAGTCTGAGAACAATTATCTGTAAAGGCACAGGATGTGCTCCGATGTTGATTACAGCTTTATTTACAGAGGCCAAGACAAGGAAACAACCAGTGTCCTTCAATAGATGAATGGATAAAGAAGATGTGGTATATATACACAATGGAATACTATTCTGCCATAAAAAAGATGAAATAATGCCATTTGCAACAACATGGATAGATCTTGAGGTTATAATGCTAAGAGAAATAAGCCAGATAGAAAAAGTAGAGACCCAAATGATTTCACTGATATGTGGTAAATAAAACTCAAAACAACAAAACAACAAGACAAATAAATGAAGAAACAAAACTCATAGACACAGACAACATTTTAGTGGTTACCAGAGGGTAAGGAAGGAGGGGGGAGGGTAGAAGAGGGTAAAGGGGGTGAAATATATGGTGATGGAAGAACTGACTCTGGGTGGTGAACACATAATGTGAGATATAGATGATGTATAAAAGAATTGTACAACTTAAATCTATGTATCTTTGCTAACAATTGTCACCCCAATAAACTTTAATTAAAAAAAAAACAACCCAAAAACTAATGAGTGACTTCAGCAAACTTGCAAGATACATAATCAACACACAAACACCAGTTGTATTTTGGCAGACTAATAATGAGAAGGAAATTGAGAAAACAATTATATTTACAAAGTATCAAACAATTAAAGTTCTTAGGATGAAATTTAACCGAGGCAAAACACATACAAGGTGTGATCAACAAATATGGTGAATGCTGCTACTGAGTGCCATTCAACGGAAAGGCAGGGATCTTCAATACTGGAAATAGCACTTCGAACCTCAGTAACATTGCATGACAAGTTTCAACTTGTTCAGTGCAGTCAGTCAGGTGTGAGCTCCTTTTGAGAGAAGATGTGTTTTAAAGTGTGCTATAAATCATGGATTATAAACAGCGCATTAATATGAAATGGGCAAATGGTTTCATCTTCCATCACGACAAAACTCAGTGTCATACATTATTTCTGGTACAGCAATTTCTGTCAAATAAAAACATTACGATGTATCCTCATTGACCTTATTCACCAGATCTGGCACTGTGTAACTTCTGGCTCTTCCCTAAAGTCAAAATGACCATGAAACGTAAACATTTTGAATCAATTTAGAACATAGTGGTAGCCACAACAGTGCAACTAAAGACACTCATGAAAGAAGACTTCCATAAATGCTTCAGAAAGTGGCAAGTATGATGATGGGATAAGTGTATTTGAAGCACGGGGGAGTATTCTGAGGGGGATTAATGGCAATGTGTCTTATTGTAATAATTTGTTTTTAATTTAAGTATTCACTGTATATTGTGATCACACCTCACACACTAAAAACTATAAAACATTGGTTGAAATAAATTAAAGAATATACCAATAAATGGAAAGACATCATGTGTTCATATTTTGGAAAACTTAGTATTCTTAAGATGACAATACTACTCAAAGCAATGTAAAGATTCAGTGCAAGTCCTATGAAAATCCTAATGATGATTTTTTGCAAAAACAGGAAAGCCTACCCTAAAATTCATCAGGAATCTCAAGGTACCCTGAATAGCCAAAATGGTCTTGAAAATGAACAGCAAAATAATCAATCTCAAAATTCTTGATTTCAAAACTTACTATAAATCTATAATAATCAAGAGTGCGGTACTGTCATAAACACAAATATACAGACCAATGATATAGAATGGACAGTCCAGAAATAAACCTTCACATATATGATCAAATGATTTTCAACAAGAATGTCAAGACCATTCAATGAGAAAGGGCAATATTTTCAACAAAACTGATATCCACATTCAAAAGACTGATTCTGGATCCTTACCTTACATCATATACAGATATCAACCGAAAATGATCAAAGACTTAAATGTAAGAATTAAAACAATAAATCTCTATGGAAGAAAACATAGGGGGAAGGCTTCATGACACTGGATTTGAGAATGATTTCTTGGATATGACTCCCAAAGCACAGGCAACAAAAGCAATATATATATATATATATATATATATATATATATATATATATATATATATATATATATATATTTATAATATATAACTGTAATATATAACTAATATATAACTTTTATAATATATAACTGTAAACTATGTAACTTTAAAGTTACATAGTTTACAGTTCTGTAATACGTCACATTATGTGTTCACATCCCAGAGTCAGTTCTCCTTCCATCACCATATATTTGATCCCCTTTACCCTCATCTACCACCCTTCTCCCCACTTACCCTCTGATAATCACTAAACTATTGTCTGTGTCTATGAGTTTTTGTTTCTCATTTCTTTGTCTTGTTCTTTTGTTGTTTTTGGTTTATATACCACATATCAGTGAAATCATATGGTTCTCTGTTTTTTCAGTCTGACTTATTTCTCTTAGCATTATAATCTCAAGATCCATCCATGTTGTCACAAATGGTCCTATTTCATCTTTTCTTACCGCCGAATAGTATTCCATTGTGTATATATACCACAACTTCTTTATCCATTCATCTATCGAAGGACGTTTTGGTTGTTTCCATGTCTTGGCCACTGTAAATAAAGCTGCAATGAACATTGGAGCACATATGTCTTTATAGATAAATGTTTTCAGATTTTTGGGTAGATACCCAGGAGAGGGATTGTTGGGTCATATGGTAATTATAGTCTTAATTTTTTGAGGAATCTCCACACTGCCTTCCACAGTGGCTGCACAAATCTGCATTCCCACCAACAGTGTATGAGGTTTCCTTTCTCTCCAACATTTGTACCATTTGTCTTGTTGATGATAGCCATTCTAACTGGGATGAGGTGATATCTCGTGGTTTTATTTGCATTTCTCTGATTATTAGTGATGTTGAGAATTTCTTCATATGTCTATTGGCCATTTGTATGTCCTCTTTGTTGAAATGTTTCTTCAGGTCCTCTGTCCATTTTTTAATTGGATTGTCTGTTTCTTTGTTGTTGAGTTGTATGAGTTCCTTATGTATTTTGGATATTAGCCCATTATCAGAGGTGTTGTTTGCAAAAATCTTCTCCATTTGGTTGGTTGCCTCTTTATTTTGTTGATGGTTTCCTTTGCTTTGCAGAAACTTTTTAGTTTGATATAGTCCCATTCATTTATTTTAGCTTTACAGTGAAATCTCAGAAAAAAAAAAATTCCTTTTGCAATTGCAACAAAAAGAATAAAATACCTAGGATAAACTTAACCAAGGATGTGAAAGATCTATATACTGAAAACTGTAAGACATTTTTAAAATAAATTGAAGAAGACACAAAGAAAAGGAAAGATATTCCATGTGCATGGATTGGAAGAATCAACAAAGTTAAAATGGACATAATACGGAAAGCAATATACAGATTTAATGCAATCCCCATCAAAATCCCAATGACATTTTTTAAAGAAATAGAACCACAAAAGACCCCAAATAGCCAAAGCAATCCTAAGAAAAAGAACAATACTGGAGGTATCACACTCTCTGACTTCAGCTTGTACTACAGGGCAGCAATAATCAAAACAGTATGTTATTGGCAGGAAAACAGACACACAGACCAAAGGCATAGAATTGAGAACCCAGAAATAAAACCACATAAATATGGACAGATAATTTTTGACAAAGAAGCAAAAACACACAAAGGAGAAAAGACAGCCTGTTCAATAAATGGTGCTGGAAGAATTGGATAGCCACATGCAAAAGAATGAAGCTGGACTGCTATCTTTCACCATGTACGAAAATTAATTCAAAATGGATCAAAGACCTAAACATAGGACCTGACACAATAAACTGCATAGGAGAAAACACAGGTACTAAACTTATGGACCTTGGATTAAAAGAGTATTTTATGATTTTTTTTAAATTAAAAAAAGTTTTGTACATCAAAAGACACAATCAATAAAGTAAAAAGACAGCTCACAGAATGGGAGTAAATATTTACAAATCATATACCTGATAAGGTGTTAATATCTGCAATATATAAGAACTTGGACAACTCAACAACAAAATACTAAGTAACTCAATTAAGAAAGGGGAGGACTTGAATAAACATTTCTCCGAAGAAGCTATACAAATGGTCAATAGCCCACATGAAAAGATGCTCAACATCACTAATTATTAGGGAAATGCAAATAAAAACCACAATGAGATACTACTTAATACCCATTAGAATTCTATTATAAAAAAATCAAAGAAACAAAAAGAAAATAACAAATGTTGACAAGAATTTAGATAAATTAGAATCCTCGTGCACTGCCCGTATGGATGTAAAATGATGGAGCTGTTATTGAAAACTGTATAGAAACTTATAGACACAGATAATAGTTTAGTGGTTGCCAGAGGGTAAGGGGGGTGGGGGGTGGGGGGTGGGAGATGAGGGTAAGGGAGATCGAATATATGGTGATGGAAGGAGAACTGACTCTGGGTGATGAACACACAATGGGATTTATAGATGATGTAATACAGAATTGTACACCTGAAATCTATGTAATTTTACTAACAATTGTCACCCCAATAAATTTAATTAAAAAAAAAAGGAAAACTGTATAGAAATTTCTCAAAAAAAAATAAAAATAGAATTACCATATGTTCCAGCAATTCTACTATTCAGTTTATTCTCAAAAGAATTATAAGTAGGTACTTAAATAGGTATTAGTAGACTACAAGTATGTTCATAGCAGCATTATTTACAATAGGAAAAAGGTAGAAACAACTCAAGTATCCATCGACAGATGAATGAATAAAACAGATGTGGTCTATACATACAACATAATATTTTTTATCCTTAAAAGGAATGGAATTCTGACACATGCTACAACATGGAGGAACCTTGAAGACATTATGTTAAGTAAAACGAGCTAATCACAAAAGGCAAATACTGCATGATTCTGCTTATGTGAGGTATCTAGAATGGTCAAATTCATAGAGACAGAAATTAGAATGGTGGTTGCAAGTGGTTTGAGGGAGAGGGGAAAAGGGAGTTATTATTTAACACATACAGCATTTCAGTTTTGCAAAATGAAAAAATGTTCTGGAGATAGATAATGGTGATGGTTGCACAACAATGTAAATATACTTAATGCCATACTTAAAAATGGTGAAAAAAATAGTAATGGTCAATTGTCAAATATGGAGAGTTTAGGTATGAAAACAGAACACATCCATTGGGCTTGGCAATTTGGATGACACTTATAATGTTTGCAAGTTGAATGGAGGAATGGAAGCAAGCAAATGCAGAATAAACAAAGGTGAAAAAACAGTGGTGAAGAGGATGGGCATCTCTGTTGAGAAGTTTGTCAAAGATGTTAATGAGAAAGTTTCTACAATGGTAAAATGTTCCCAGAATCCCAGGTGTATTACCTCTACAATGCACGTTCTTTCTCTAGCTTCAGTGTTAGCCAACTTAGTAAAGTAACAGATTTCAACGTGTAGTCTAGGCAATTAATGTATTTTTGATATGTTACTGTAAACAAGAGAATTTCCTACACTAACACTACTATTTCTAATAAAAACAATTCCTTTTTTTAAGTTCTACCATTAGTTTAAAAACATTATTTTTTATTCTCAGAATAATCTTGCCATGCAGGCATTATTACGTGCTTTGACAGATAAAAAGAGTAAGTTGAGGAACTCCAGGGTTATAAAGCAAATGTCTGACCAAAGCTTATGTAATTGGAACCTAGTGTTCCTGAGTTCCAGACTGATGATCTTTAGATCTACTTAATTCACTTGGAGGTAGGAACATGAGTCAATGCCATTTATCCTGGTAAGACCCACCAAAATTTTTTTAAAGGAATCTTGAAACAGATAGGTTCTAGGTGGGTAAACACCACAGAGGCAAGAGAACTACCCTTTAAGAACTAAGGCAACTTGTGAAATAGAAAAAAGAAAGAGGGATGGGCAAGGATATGGAAACCCAACAGAATCAGACACACACATTCCTTCATGGTTTTAAAAAAGTAAATAAAAGATGATATGAGAGCACCAAAGACATGACTTTAACTCTCCAAGGAGCACAATTATACAGTTACTTTGGGTTTCTCCAGTTCCCATGAGAAAATGCTGGCTGACAGGACCCCCTGATGAAAGGATAAATGACTCTTTAATGTGAGATTTAAAGCATTTTCTAATTTGAAAGCAAACTTAATTGCACATACTACATATACACACACCATGTGGAAATAATAAATGTATTTATGATGGAAATGTTTCCTTCATTTATTATGCTAGGAGTTTTTCCAAGAAATGGAAACAATTGTTAGAAGTGACATTAAATATTTAGCTAAGTTTCTTTTTCTTAGTAATTTTTTATTGACACATATTTTAAAACATTACTACCACACAATAAGGCATATGGCTCCTGATTTGTGGGAGTATTTCATGAGTTTAAAAGGGAGAAATCAGTCTCAATAAAACATGTTTAATATCAGAGCATGACACAGGTGAAAGTTGAGATATGAAATTGTTCTTTAAGAATTTTGAGATCTGTGGGAAATAGCCTTCTACTCCTCCACGATGAGATAGGATTTGTCTAAATTAAGACTTTGAATAGAAGTTGGTGCTATGGTAACAATGACCTAACTTATTGGTTGGTTGTTTTCTGAAGTCGGTGGTCAAATGGCCTCATATTATCAAGGTGAAATCAGTGAAAGTCCTACCTTCGATATGTACACTGCCATACAGGAAAACTTGAAAATGTAAATACATTCATGAGGAATCCACTCGTCCATAAAATTTAGGAATTCTAGTTGCAAATACTACAGAATCCTGTTGGGATATGAATGTTGTATCAGTTAGCTAGTCCTGCATCACAAATAATCCCAAAATCCTGTGACTAAAAACAATAAGCATTTATCATTGCTCATGAATGGGTTCATTATTGGTTTGGGCTGACATCACTGGGGCTTTCTTATTATGCATGTGCAGTCAGCTGTGGTCAGGAAGACAATTCTGCTCAGATTGGTCGGACTTTCTTATTGTTTGGTGATTGGCTTGAGGCTCGGTGGCCATGGATAGCCTCAGGTTTGCTTCACAATGTTTCATGATTTATTTGGCTACCTTATGCTTGTTCACGTGGTAGCTGACATTTCCCAGAGACTGAGCAACTCTTGCTTCTTTGCTTCAGTACCCTACCTCCAAACACACACTCACACACATACACACACACACACACACACACACACACACACACACACACGATGACTACAAATTAGAGATGCTTGAATAAGCAAATTTTTACAAAAAAATAGAATAAATGGTTCCTGCAGGATTAAAACTCATGCACAGGCAATTTTAACACATCATTCTCAGACAGAAAAATCAGACAAATATCAATTAAATTAAGAGAAGAGTTGAACAATCTGTTTAACTTGGCCATTGAATAGCCATGTATGGAACACAGCACCCAACAATTGCAAAATATACATTCCTCTCAAGCTACATAAGAGATTTACAAAAATTGACCTTATACAGGACCATAAATAAAGTTTCAATAATTTCAGAAAGTTAGGGTTAGATGTATGGTTAGATTTAGGGTTAAGGTAAGTGTTAGGTTTAGTTTGGAAGTTAGGGAAAGGTCTATGCTTAGCTTTAATTTGAGGGTTAGCTTTAGATGTAGGGTTAGTGTTTGGGTTAGGTTTAATTTAGATTGGTGTTAGATTTATGATTAGGGTTATTATTTTGCTATATCTAGGGTCAGTGTCCGTTTTAGTGTTAGAGTTAGAGCTAGAACTAATATTAGGTTTATGGTGAGGATTAGTGTTGGGATTAGGGTTAGATTTAAGTTAGGAATAGTTTAATGTTTGCCCTAGGGTTGGGTTTATAGTAGAGTTACGGGTATTATTTGTGTTAAGATTAGGATAGATAAATAGACCAATGATACAAAATTGAAAAAACACTTGATTTTTCAAAGGAGATACTATAGTGTTGTAAGGAAGGAACTATCGTCTCAATAGAGGTCATGGGACAAGTGGGTATCTATATGGGACAGAACAATTTAAAATCTCTACCTCACATTATTCTCAAAAATCAGTTTAAAGTGGAGCATAGTCATCAATGCAAAAAAATAAAAAATGAATAACAGAGATTTTGGAATGCAATATAAGAAACTTTTCCTGACAGTGGGAAAGGGAAAGATTTTTTAATATTAAAATGTATTGATAAACTGTATTATTAACATAAGCAAACAGTTAAGCAATAGTCACCACTAAGGAAATGGACAGATAAATCACACTGGGGAGAAGATGCTTCAACACATAGAGCCTCAAAGACTTGCCTTGAGATTATAAAAAGAACATCTATAAATTAAAAAGGAAAAGAAAGACAACCCAAGAAACCAAAAGCTTTAAATAGATCCTTAATAATGTTTTGCATATTTGTTGAGAGAATTGATCAATAGAAACTTTCAAACTCTGCAAGTAGAAGAAAAACTGGTGCAGTCACTTTGGAAAATAGATTGTCAATATTAATCTAGTTGGAGATATACAGACCCTGTGACCAAGTAATGACATAGGTATAGATAGCAGTGCAGATAGAAAATTGTGAGCTCACATGTACCAGGGTAGAAGTTTGTGGATATTTATAGTAGCATTGTTTTGTACTTAATAGCCCAAAACTTGGAAATAACCCAAATTGCATCATTAGTAGAATAAATAAATGGTGGCTAAAACAGCCAGACATAATAAAATACCTGAGACTGGATTCCAATTTTCTAGGGCTCAAAAACAAGAACAATTAAGCTACCTTGGCTAGGGTTACATCCTCTCAGATAGCAAAGAGATGATGATAGTAAGGTCAGAAGACGTGGTGATCAGGAAGGTGGGGCACTTTTGGAATGTTGGTCCATTTTGTAATTGGAATAATGGATACATAAGTATTTTCTCTACAATAATTCATTAAATGGTACTTTTTTGTGGGCTTCTCTATAAGTATGCTGCATATCAAAACAAAAATTAGAACTATATTATTTTAATGTTTGCAATGTATTTTAAGATTTGGGTTTATTATATTTCATTTAATGTTTTACCTCATTGCTAAACATTTACATTGCCTTCTCTTGTTTTTTGTGCTCAAAATAGTGCTTTGAACAGACAAATCTGTATGTGTATGTTTTTTAAAAGATTGTTATAATAAATTCCTTAAAAAGGAAAGACTAGGCCAAACCACATAGTATTAAAGTGTTTTTGATACAATATGAAATTGTTTTCCAAAAATACTGTGCATGCTACACTCCCCACAATACAATGATTTCTGAATCACTGCACATCCCCCAGTATTATAGTTTGGATAATATTTGATGGTTTTAATTTGCATTTATTTTATTTCTACCTAGTGAAATGAAACTTTTCAAAGTATAGCATAATGTTTAGATTGAGGGATAAAGAGTCAAATTGCTGGGGTTCAGATTTTGGGCACAACATTTATACACTGTATGCTTTGGGTGAATCTCTTTGAGGGTCAATTTCCATATATGTAATATAGCAAAAGGTATTCTGATAATTTAATAAGTGTATTCATTTATAAATATAGCATGTTAACTGGCACATTTTAAGGCCTCTGTAAATTAAATGTGTGATGCATGGATAGTGTTGGATAAAAAACTGGAGAGAGGGAACATTGGAACATTGGAGGGTGTAGGAAACAATGGAGGAAGGAGGGAAGGATAACAGATGGAAAGGAGGAAATGAGAAAAGAAGGCACTGATGAAAGAAAAGGGGATTGATGGAGGAAAGGAGATGTTTGGAGATAGGAAATTAGGGTATTGGAGGAAGGTCTAGAAGGAGAAATGGATTGAATGATGGAGAGAAGTTACCAGTGCTCAGAAGTTTCTGGTTTTCCATTCCTTCTTGGCCACTTATGATCTCTTCAATAATTTAGTTTTCAAAGTTTAAAAAGCAATGAGAAGATAGGCTATACGGTTATGAAATACAAATGATCAAGGCTTTGGAGGCAGACAGTTAGTGGGCTATTAGTTTTTAGCTATATACTCTGGGTCAAAGTCCTTTCTACACCACATATCTAAAATATAGCTGGTGACAACTGATGTTCAGTGCATAAGAATTAAATAAGATAGTATATATAAGGCATGTATCTCTAGGCCTGGCACATAATATCTTTCTAAAAATGATAAACAATTCTTATTGTTGCTGCTAGACAATAGCTAAGAAAGTATGAGACATATCTTAAAATGTTGTTGGCCTTAAATTTAGGAAATAAACACTTGAATGTTATTTAAAAAATCATCACCTATTAAAGGTTGATGGGACATGTGCCTATTAGTATATGTTTGTAAGTGTGTTTGTCCATTCAGTTTAGAATCTGGAACTAAAAGGCAGATATCATGAATAGAGTACAAGAATGGGGAAACTGTTCCTTCACTCAACCTGTGTGTCAGGAAAGTCATGAAAATCCTGTGTTGTTTAGTGGTTGAGCAGAATAAAGAGGACACAGTGGCACAGCCTAAGAAGAGTCATCTCTGACTATCGTTACCACACACAAGAAAGACCTGTGCTTACTGAAGCCAAGAAAGGCAGGTTAACTGTTTTAGACCAAGGAGTCCTGGAACATGAGGCCTTTTCCCTGAAATACCACATCCAGCAACACAGTCACACATTACCAAGGTAACATCATGTAGATATTATGTGGAATATGGCAATTTGGCTCTGTAGCTTCAATTCCTATGCCAAATTCCATGAAAATAATGGAATTTAAAAATGGTAAGCATATTTGAAAATTTGGTTAGTGCCTCTTTCCTTTCATATTATCAGAACTAACCACAAATCAGACTTAAGGTGTACCTTGCTAAATATTTTTCAGTGGTATTCCTAACGTGTTCAAGAATAGCCAACGTTTTTCTTTTTTGAAAAAGCAAGTTCAGTACCATAAATACAAAGGTAAATGTCAAGGTGTGTGTATAAACAGGGACTTAACTTCACGGTGTCAATTATGTTAGAGAAACTACTGGATGACATAGTGAAGTTTGTCATGCTATCTGCCATTCTCACAGGTTCTATTAAGATGTCCTAAAAGCTCATAAAGCCTAATAAAAAAGATTCTGGAAATGAGGCTATATAAAACAAAAAGACAGTACCAGGGAGCTTCAACAGTTTATTTATGAACAATAGCAAGGTTATGTCATGTATTAAATATCGCTGAAGCTGGTCAGTAGGACAATGAATTGATAGAGGAAGCTCTTTCCCATTGTTACAAAATCTTTCCAAACAAGTGATGGCTCTAAGGTCTGCTGAAAATCCTTCAATTTTTTGGCCTCAAAGAATATCAGACTCAAATACTCAAATATTTTTCCTCCTGAGACAAATATCTCCCCCAGTTGTGGTATGACCTCCCCTTCCCCTAAAAGTAGAAAGCTGGTTATTAAGTTAGCTTACTTTGAACATGTTTCCACAGAAGTTACTTATGAAATAATGTAATCCAGTTGAACATATAATGATAGCTTTTAAAATTAAAACGTAAAAACAAGAAAAGTAAAATGAAGGGGAATTCATTAGTCTCTAAACGATTTTTGCTTGTGGTGTTTAAATATATTATTAGGTCCTAGCTTGCAATGATGACACTTCCTTGAGATTTTAAGGGCTTTTATCTAATGATCTCCAATTGTTATACATTTTTTTTTTTTTTTTCGGAGCAGTAGTATGTGGATTTAAACGTATGTGTAGCAAAAAAAGTCCACACTTTATAAATCCTCTGACTTGCATCACTGTTGAAGGAGCTTTTTAAGGTTTTCTCTGATGATATTAATCCATGAGTTTTCTAGACATCTAAGCTCTAACTTGAATGGGAATACAAGCATAATATAGCATTTGGTTCAGAAGAGAAATGTATGCATTCCTTGTGTACAGTGATTTATTTTGGGGAACAGAGATCACAAAGTCAATTTTGAGGCAAGAACACAAATTTGATGATAACAAGGTGATAAGTAATCCTGTCTTTGAACTGTGACCAAAAGCAAAACAAAGTACACACACACACACCAAAGAAAGACATAAGCTTCAGCCTGGAAAGTTGAATTATCTGATTGGGAACCTTAATTATCTGAATAGGGACAGGTCATATTCTCTGACTCCTGAATTCCATCAGGAGTGTCCTTATGTCCATCATAAGTGACCTTTACTAAGAACAGAGATCATTTGTATTCTGACCCTCTCACAAATAGGATTGTACTTTAAATTTTATTGCTATTTTTTTTATAGAAAAAGAAATGGAAAATAGGAAAAATGAATGGGTAATTGACTGGTTTTATCTCACTGGAGAAGGATGAACAGTATTGAAGTAAAACCAAATTTAATTTTTCCCTTCAGTCTTCGTGTTCTTTGATGTCTCTAACAACATTTAGCACAATTGACCATTCTTATTTTTGTTTCCAAGTGAAACTAGCTATATTGTTTATTTTTTATTACTTAGTTAATTTTAGTAATTTAAGAAAATTCACCCAATACAGGAAAAAATAAAAAGAAAGTAAAAAGCACCCAAATTCCTCCGATCATAACTCTATATAACAACTTAATCATCCGTAACATTTTAAAGAACATCTTCCCAGGTGTCTTTCTAGTGCTTAAACAAACAATGTCTATATAATTGACATAAATGACATTACACAAATGAGAGATTTTGTCACTTGCTCTTTCACTCTTCAGTGTGCCAAGTGCACTGTCTAGTTCAAAAAGAGACATATCTCATATTTTTATTACTGCTGTGTAGTACTCCTTTGAATGTGTGAATCATTATTTTACCAGTCTATAATTGATAAATACTTAGGTTATGTCCAGTTTCTTACTATGGTAAACGGTGCTGCTGTAAAAGTCCTGAAATGCCTTGACTGCCTTCTGTACCACTAATACTGCCTAGGTTCTTGGTCTTTTTGGCCACTTTAACCTGTGTCATTTAAAAATTCTTGTACCCACCTTCTGAGAGAACATGCTCTGGAGTCAGACTGCTGAGTTTGAGTCACAGGACTTCGACTTGGCTCTGTGACTTTGGGTATATCTTTTACTTCTCTGTGCTAAAACTCCTGAGCTATAAGATGAAGAAAGTATTATGCACATCCCTGAGTGTCTGATGATCAAATAAGCAATTTATAATGTGTGGCATATATATGCTCAATGCACGGCAACTACTTTAATTATTGTTAATCTATGTACTATGGTTTATATATACTATCTTATTCAACTATTGTTATTGTTGTTCCTCCTCTACGATTCATCCAGTCAATCACAAATTCATGCTGAGTGTTCATGTTTTCTCAATGTCTTCCAGACACATCTCTCTGTCCTTCACCCTATTCCCAGCCCAGGTCCGACCCTGTTGAGCTTACCTCTTCCCTCTCATCTTCCTTCTGGAACTCTACCTCTTCCCTCTCATTTTCTCCAGATGTCCCCTGAAGTAACTGAGGTGCAATCACTCCTCTGGAGAGAGAAATTATCGTCCTAGCTTCTACTTGCTTTTCCTCCAAGCCCTTCTGCACACATCAAACTAAAAGTGCTACCATGGTCCTATTTCTCCTCTGACCCAAACCACACCTAGTTCCTTTCAAATTTCCTCACTGACATTCAATTCCCTCCCACAAATTCCAAATTTAGTCCCAAGAAATCTTCCTGAATTTGTCAATCAGTGTTTACCAACATAGCCAAGTTGGAATCCATGACACCATTTTCTTCTTACACATCTAGGGTGGGGGCTCAGGACCTCAAAGGCTCACTTCCCACCACCCACATGGGCTGACACCCCAGCCAACCTCCAAGGACTTTTTAAACTCTGCCTCTCTGTGTTGGTTCCACAAGTCATTATGGGGCTCCCGCTTACATTTTAGCTCCCTTTTCTTTGACCTGCAGAAGGATCATTTATTGCTGGATATTATCTCACCAATCTTTTTGTGTGAGAATGTGTCATAATTTCTAAAACTTAAATGAATATTTTTATACCTTACAGTGCCCAGCATGAGGCCTTATACGTGTTTGGAGTTCTATCATAGTAGCTGGTATCCTTATAAACAATGTGCTCCCATAAGGCAACTTATAAGATTCTATAAGTTTGGTTTGTAGGGCTACGAGTATCACTACGGGAGAGTTTACCTTCCATTTGTGAGTAATAATGTCTCTTTGAGGGCAAATGTATTCAGTCTCTTATCACATACTATTGCAACTGTGGTACTGTGGTTACACTTTGTGAAAATGAAACTTTGGTTTTATTTTATTGGAAAAACTGATGCATTTATAAAGTAAAAATACAAATCGTTTATAAAAGTTACACAGTAAAAATAGCTGCTCTCCTCACCCGAAAGCTCTTATCCCTTAGTTCTGCTGAAGGCTACCACTGTTAAATTTCTCAGTGACTATCTCACAGTAATAATTTGATCCTGGATGTGAAGCTTTCATTCCATTCAAAATTATGTTTCATTCCTCTTTTTGTCCAAATCATTGAAGCAGATATTACAACCTCCTTCCCATCCACAAGGATTACTGGCATATTAGAAAATACTCCCTTCCAAGGTATCCTCCCAGTTTCAGACATTTGAAAATGAGGCTCACTAATTCTTTAATTAGACTCAATCCCTTCCTACTGCTCAGATCAGTCCCACCACTGCCTCATTTCCCAAACACATAGAACAGAAGTTTCGACACTAGAACGTAAAAGTAAAGCTTGGGCAACTGACAAGTGTTAAACACATTAAAATGAGCTCATTCATAAAAAATCCAAAGAAGTTGCTTATACTGTATTTGGAAACAAACAAATATGAATCAGATTATCTTGACTGGCTTGAACATAATTTAGAAGGTCTGGGTAAGAGAAAAGACAGAGGAACTAGGGGCAAGTGAAAAACTAAGTCTAAAGCAGGGTTGCTTTAAAGCAGCCAGTGATGGGAAATTCTGACTGAGTCAGGATCTCTGGACCAGGTTCAGGAAAAACACAATAAAACTCCCTATAGCTTGTATGAATGCACATACCTCTTCCCACACACACTAATCAGAGAGATTCCATGACCAAATTCTGTAAGAACTGTCATCCCAGGCCACATACTTTCTCTGCTCGGTATATAAGTGAAAAGCCTGGATTCATAAACATCTATTTGCTTAAACTGTATGAAGGTGGGCTCTAATCACAAACTGGTCCAAACTATTCTGCTTTGGTTTTGAAAGAATTCAGTTGGCTAGAAATGGATGAGCTGAACAACCATCCACTGTATTCCTGACAACTTTATTGAACCAGAAAATTTATTTCTCCAATAAATTTGAGCAAGTCATGCTTGCTCATTTATAACATGAATAGTTTGAATGAGGCAATCCCCAAGGTCCTTTCAAGCTCCAAAATACTGTTATTAACATTACATCAAGTGACTGGACAACATCCATATCCCTTAATGGGTATTCACCCTACCTAGTTTATAATCAGATATAACTCAAATTATGGAAGTTTAAGAAGGATTCAGTTCTAAGGGGATTTGGAGGCCAGCTATCAGATTATTGAAAGTGCATTTGCTAAAGTAACATGGTTTAGTTCAATGCTTCTCAAAGTGTGGTCCACAGACCAACAGTGCCAAAACACTGGTGAGCAAATATTCATTCCAGTCCCACTAAATCAGAAATTCTGGGATTGGAACCCAGAAATATGTATTCTAGCAATCTCTCCAGGTGATTTTTAGGCACACTAAAGTTTGCAAAGCAATGTCATAAAATGTATAAACATAGACTTTGGGCTCTGGCTTAGATTTGAACTCTGCTACGTACTAGCCAGGATCTAGGAAAAGTTTCATAACCTCTATGAGTTTCTGTTTCTTCACCTACAAAATGAAATAATAATGACTTATCTCACAGAGTTGTGTGAGGGATAAAATTAAATAACATATACTAAGCAACTGGCACATAATAAAAAAAACTTAGCTCCTTTCCCTTAATGAGGAGCATTTGGGAACGTAAACTGATGTAACCATTATGGAAAACAGCAATGAGTTTCCTCAAATAATTAAAACTAAAGCTACCATATGATCCAGCAAACTCTCTTCTGGATATATATCCAAAGAAAATGAAATTAGTATCTTGAAGAGACATACACACCCCCATGTTTATTGCAGCATTATTTGTAATAGCCAAAATATGGAAACAACCTAAGTGTCCACCAACAGATAAATGGCTAAGAAGAAGAAGAAGAAGAAAAAAAAGATACACACATAATGGCATATTAGTCATAAAAAAGAATGAAATCTTGCAACAACATGGATGAACCTTGACGGCATTAGACGAAGTGAAATAAGTCAGACAGAGAAATAGAAATACCATATGATATCACTTATATGTGGAATCCAAAAACAAACAAGAAAAGAACTCATAGATACAGAGAACAGATTGGTGGTTCCCAGAAGGGTAGGGTGGTGGTGGACAAAATAGTAAAGGGAGTTAAAAGGTACAAATTCCAGTTACAAAATAAATAAGTTATGGGGATGTAAGGTACAGCATGGTGACTATAGTTGATAATACTGTACTGCATACTTGAAAATTACTAAGAAACTCGATCTTAAGAGTTCTCATTGCGATAAAAATATTGTAACTACGTATGGTTAACAGATGTTAACTAGACTTACTGAGGTGATCATTTTGCAATATTAACAAATATCTAATCATTACATTGTATACCTGAAACAAATATAATATTATATGTCAATTGTATCTCAGTAAAAAACAATTTCATTGAGTAGCAATTTCAAGAATTCTTTCTGGAATATGGAGTTTTACAGACCTTAGGAATACAAAGGTCAAGAGCCTTTGGAAGGTAAAAGCTACCCACTCGATGAGAATGTGCATTCTAGGCAGCTTCCCTCTCATAGGGCCTGGTGTGCATGGCCTAGGAAGACTCTGAGACTGTTGGTCTCTTGTTGAGTGGTTCAGAGATGATGTTCTATACTGGGTTACACATGAGCATAACGCATTTGACAGAGAGGCTGAAATGGAAAACAGGAACAATATATAAATAGCTGCTTATTATGCTGGCTGTCAGGTTTCTGTCAAGCAGAAAGTAGGTGTAAGGGAGTCCTTTCAGCTACCGAAGAGTCAACAAATATACAGGAAAATAGCCTAGGAAGAAGAGAAGAGGTTCGTTTATAGGGGACTTTCTCATTTTAGAAAAGCATGAGTGAGCATGAGCTGAGGGTTTGTGGATGATTTGAAAGCATTTTAATTTAGTGGATCACTTGGGAATGACACTTCTCATAGGTAGATGTTTGCCAATAAAAGCTCATCCCATACGTGAAGGGGGAGAATGGGAGAGAGTTTGTGATCCATTTTAAGACTTCAGTCTATCAGAATCACAGATACAGAATTGATCATGTCAGGCATCAATCTGCTAAGACACGAATAATATCTTAGAATCGACATGATGAGGCTACTACAGCCTAAAAAACTTTTCTGGCAGAAGAGGAGAAACCACTGACTGCACCCAAGTCAAGTATATTTTAGATCTCCTACTAAATTTATGTTTGCTCTCCCACTCTGATGGAATATAATAGATGATACATACTTGTATACATGATGGGACCCAAGTAAATAGGAGGGAAAAATCTGTAATAGTTACATCTATGGGACCCCTATTAAACTTCAGACAGTTTGAATACATTGCTCAGTTTCTCACAAATCTGCAATGTAAGGGCTATAATCCCGATTTTTCAGAAGAGGACAATTATATCTCACTTGATGCCAGTCAAACGTAGACTAAATAAGAGTCTTGGCTATGAGATTTCCTGGTCTGCTGTTCCCTAAACTCTGCACATTTTTCCAATGATAAACAGCTTGCACAAAAGCCCCCTTCTGGCAAAAGGCTTTTTTCTCATCCAGGTGAACACAGGAGACTAGAAGGATTGTAGACCCTGGTAGTATTCTGAGTATGGAAAATTAAAGAACAACAAAAAGAGCTGAGCTATTCAATTTGTCTTCCAAATTGATTTTTGCTTGCTGGGGCTTGAAAGGAAATCTGCTTAGTTTTTCACCATCATTGAATGAAGCTATTTATTAAGATGTGTTTATTAGACTTACATAAGAGCTCTTGCCCAAAGAACTCAAACTCAAGCGAAGGGGAAACAATCTTTATGATCTCTGACTCTACAAATTTAACATCATGGTGAAAGGGCTCATCAACATATCTAGTTTTTAATTTCCACTTATGAGGGGGCAGCAGAATGAAACGAGTTTTGAAATCAGACACTTTTTTCCGAATTACAGGTCTACCTAGCGTGTTTCCCTGAAAATAAGACCTAGCTGGATAGTCAGCTCTAATGTGTCTTTTGGAGCAAAAATTAACATAAGACCCGGTATTATATTATATTATACCCAACCTTATATTATATTTTATAAGACTCAGTATTATATTATGTTATGTTATATTATATTATATTATTATTATATTATATTATACCCGGTCTTATAGTAAAATAAGACCGGGTTATATATTAATTTTTGCTCCAAAAGACACATTAGAGCTGATTGTGTGACTAGGTCTTATTTTCAGGGAAACACGGTATGTCAAAGTATAATTTTCACAAACTTAAGAACACTAATCTGATACAAATATATAGTGAGAATGGGTCAAAATGTATTAACACACTGAGGGAATCAGGAAAGTGGTAAAATTGGTTCAAAAATGTTTGAGACTGAGTATATATAGACACTGAAAGAATTCTGAAATAGTATTGCCAAGTTAGATGCAAAATCAACTCGTGTCCCACAGGTAAAAAGACTGAAACCTTTGGGGTCATAATTATTATTTATTTTATTATTATTATTATTATTACAGTAGTCAGCTTTCAAATGTCTCTGTTGACAAACATTTTGGTTTACGAACTCCGTAAACCCAGAAGTAATTGCTCCAGTTTTCGAACACGCCTTGGAAGTGGAACATGTCACAAGGCTTCTGCTTAGTGCAAGATCCTGAGGCCTAGCTATCGGCTGTTTTTGAACGTTTCAGAACTCAAACATTATTCTGGAATGGATTACATTAGAAAACCAAGGTACCACTGTATTATCGTTATTATTATTTTAACGACACAACAATTTACATCTCTATCAGACAAAGCTCTATGAGTTAAATAGTAACTTCAAGTCTGGTCCCTAATTAGACGTAAAGAGTAATTCAAACAGAGGTCAACAAGCTTTTTTTCTGTAAAGTGCCAGATAGTAAATATGTGAAACTGTGTGGGCCAAATGGGTATCTGTTGCAACTACTCAACTCTACCATTGTAGTACAAGAGCAGTCATAAACAATACATAAATGAAGGCAGGACTGTATTCCAATAAGACTTTATTTACAAAACATGCTATGGACCGGGTTTGGCTGACAGGCCATTGTTTGCCAAGCCCTGCCTTAGAGAATAATTCTGGGTGGGCCTATTAGACAATTCTCTAGCAGGCCTTTGAAAGGATATGCAGTGATCCTTTGTGTTATCTCCTAGTTTTAGATAATTTTCTTAGACCATGTCTAGTTCATGGAAATTTATTCAAGTTACTAATTTTCTCAGCTTTAATTTCTTCATTTGCTGAATGGGAACAATTTTCAGGAATCCTTGGGGGATATTGTTAGCATTCAGTGGGTTAGTAGTCAAAAGATATTTGTTCCTTCCACCTCTATTTTATTTTTATTCTCAGTCAAAAAGTGACAGATGATTTCACGTTGTCTCTCACAAAATCTGTTTGAGAAAACAAGACTGTTTACCTAAATTGGAGGCAGAGACCAAGTGACTTAAACAGCAAGAGTCTCAGGGAGTAAAGACCAACTTGTTCACAACTATTTTTAGTTTTTAGCCCAGTGTAAGTTTTCCCTATGATGTTCAATGTATTGGGGTGCTCTTTGGTCCAGCCAACACAAACATGGAATGAGTTACGGCTTGACATCTTCTCACAGATACAGCTGGAACTATAGGAAGAGCTCTGGGGAATCATCAGGGACAATCTTAGATGCTCCCTACCAGAGAGGAGATTAGAATCATTTTCGAAAGGAAATTCTTAGGACTATTCCAAAACATATCCAATTAGATATCCTTATAGAAATTTGAAAAATAGAATCACTATAGAACATACTCTACGTGAATTAGAATGATAGCCAACTCATAGACATTCACCGATTTGAAAAATAAAATACAACTACCACTGGTCTGCATCAGTATAGGAATTGAAAACCAGCCTTAAGAAATTTGATATTGTTTGACATTCAAGGTCACGATCACTGAACTTATCTCATTAGCTGGGTAAAGAGCAAAAATATCGGAATATAGATATTTAGAATAAAAATAATTAGACCAAAAAAACTCCATAAGGAATTTGGCGGATAAACTGGTCCTTCACTACAGAATTAGAGACATCTTGTTACAGATGATGTAACACCCTTTCCAGATACTGAGCCACTGCTGGGGCAAAGGCTTAGGCCCATTGTGGGAAGGATGAGACAGCAAGCCGGAGACTTTGGTCTTAGTTCTACCTCTGATATTTACTAAGAAGAACTGGAGATCACGTAACCTGCCTGGATTTGTTTCCTAATCTGCCAAAAAAAAAAAAAAAAAAAATGCACCAACTGGAAGGTTCTTTGAAGTCTATAAAGCATTAATTTGTAAAGCAGTCCATTCTATTTTTAGACAAACTAAATCTTCAGTAAGTTTTTCCTGTGATTTCTATACTTCTATCGAGAATCTACCATCTGCAGCTACATAGCATCCCTCCAAATTCACTAACTTATATAAAAAACAGTACATCCACGTGTACTATTTGAGAAAAATGCCCAGATCCCTCAGCTTGGACACATATTCCAAGGTTGTCCTCTTATAGACCCTTTCTACTTTGTATGGCTTCTTAAATGGCTCCCGAGACAATACGGTAAAGTCTGTACTGACCAACAGAGAAAATAGAGTGATAGCCATCTTTATAATAACAATACCAATAATCCTTCATTTTCTCCAGGAAATACTGTTTTAATAAAATGACGATAGACTTTTTAAACGATTTGTTCAAAAATATTTCTATGCTTAATATTGCTTCACAAATTTACTGTTTCAATTTTTTCAGCTACTTTTCTCACTAAACTTCAGGAATAAATTAAATTTCATTTGATGGAAGTAGCTAGAGATTTTTTTCCATCTTGTTCCAATTCTTCCATCATACAGTAAATAAAGATTGCTCTGAGAAGCATATAAACTAACATAGAACTGTATGACAAACTTCAAGTTAAACACTGTCGTTTATATTTGGTTCAAGTGGCTTAAGTAGAATAGTCCATTGTTTCCATAGTATTGACTTTAAAGACTGTAAAATATACATGGCCTGAATATCTGCCAGCAGACTATATATTCATGCAACTGAAATATCACCTATCCCAGGTTTCACTTAATCTCCCATAAGTATATCATGTACCTTATCAAATGCCCTTAAAGAAATCAAGATACTCTGTCTTAGAAAGAAGCTCCCCACCCCCTCAACTGGATGGCGATTTGTTTCTCTCTTGGATTCATCTGAAAGCTTAGGATATTGTGAGTGAAGAAGGCTGTCTGGTTATGTCATTCCCATTTTTCACTGATGCCCCAGTATGCTCGAAAATCTAGTGTTTAGAACATAGGGTCTAGATCCGATAAGCCAATAGCTATTTGATAGCAATTAGAAAGTGTTACTCTCCTAAAACATTAAATCAGTATTATAAGTCCTTTCCTCCTTGAAGAATACTAATTTTAATTTATTAAAATACATTCTGTAATTAAAACTCCATGTAACAGGAGTGCCAAAAAATGTATACACATTTTAAGAGATGTTATCTATGTATTAATTTTCAAAGTTGAATTGAATTACAGTAGCAACGTGTAGTATGACGTTCACTCAAAAGATGGCATTAATCAAATGAATGCTAGCGTCACGATGAGACAGGCAGGAAGGTCAAAGAAAATGGAGGAAGCACGGTTGTTGTTCGAGGAGTACAATACCGTTTTGTAGTGGTATTTGAATTCGAGAATGTTGTGGAAGTGCAACGAAAATGGAGATGTGAGTATGCAACAGAACCTCCAACACACCTAACAGTTACACACATTCGTGATAAATTTGAGATGCACGGTACTGTGCGTGATGTGCACAAGGGAAGATCCGGGAGGCCTCGCACAACAAGTCCTGCTTCTTTTGTTAAGGAGTTGTAACAGTTTACTCTGATGGTAACCACTTTGAGCACCTCTTGTAATTGTAGAAGTCAAATGTGACTTGTACTCATCTTTTGTTATTCATATATATTGAGTATTACAATTTCAATACAGTTTTTTACTTTCTTAAAATGTGTATACATTTTTTTGGCACCCTCTATATTTATGTGTGTGCTTTATAAAGATTTTCAAAGCTAGATTGTCCCTATGTGACAGCCGGAATTTACAATCCACTGATTATCAATCCTTGGATTATCAATCCAAGGACTCCTTATCAGTACTTGACAAAACATAGACTGAGTATATTCCCCTTAGGCTGCTTTCATACTATGCTTTTGGTTTAGAATGATCCATAATGTACATGGCAAATTAGGTAGTTCTTTAAGAGGATTAGAGCTTAGGATGTCAGAGGCCCCGACTGATGCAGTGACTAAGGAACATGTCCAGTGGGAGCGTGTGGTAATGAGAGCACACCAACTAGCAATTTTAAAAAAATACAGCATCTTCTAGAAATAATACTTTTTAAAAATCATCCCAAAGATGTCAGCATTGATAGAGTTAGACTTGACCCTTCTTTGCAGTAAACCACATTTTCTTTTTCTACAGACAACATTAATTTTATCCAGGCTCTTCTGAGACATCACATCTTTCACATCAATATTTCTCATTGGTATTTGTAGCTCACATTTGATGGCAGTAGATTGGTCTTTCTAAATATAAATCCAATCACTGTACAACCATCTCCCACATCAAGTCCTCAATGTCCCTCTCCCTTTTAGCAAAGTGAGCCATATTCTATTTCAATGAAGAATGTTGGTCTTAGTTTTTTCAATCCAAAGCCAAATGTGGGAAACGTAAAATATAGAGACTTTTTTATTATATTGCACTTATCAAATTTTAAAGATTGCACATTATTCTGGGATTATTTTCTATATGCTTTTAATTTGCAAGTATATTCTCTTCATGAAATAATTGTGTACTAGTCAGGAGAGGCTTGCTCGAGTACAGTCACAATCAAACCCTCGTATCTCAGAAGCTTAGTATAAAAAGTTGATCTCTTACCACCTCACCCCAGTCAAAATGGCTACCATCAATAAATCAACAAACAACAAGTGATGGAGAGGATGTGGAGAAAAGACATCCCTAGTGCACTGCTGGTGGGATTGCAGAGTGGTGCAGCCACTGTGGAAATCAGTATGGAAGTATCTCAAAAAATTGGAAATAGAATTAGCTTATGATCCAGCAATTCCACTCCTATGTATCTATCTAGAGAAATCCAAAATACAAATATGAAAAAAAAATGTACGCACCCCTATGTTTATTGCAGCACTATTCACAATAGGCAAGACATGGAAACAACAAAAATGCCCATTGGTAGGTGACTGGATCAAGAAACTGTTACATTTATACAATGGAGTATTACTCGGCCATAAAGAAAAAATGAAATCTTACCATTTACAGTAATATAGATGGACCTAGAGAACATTATGCTAAGTGAAATAAGTCAGACGGAGAAAGACAAATATCATATGATCTCACTTATATGTGGAATCTAAAGAATAGAGTAAATGAACAAACTAATAAGAAGCAGTCTCAGAGATATAGAGGAAAAACTGAGGGTTGCTAGATGGGAGGGGGGTGGGAATGAGGGAGAAGGTGAGGAAATTAGAAAGCACAATTGATAACCACAAGATTGCCACGGGGATACAAAAGACAGTCTGGGAAATATAATCAATAATGTAGTAAAGATTTTGTAGGGTATCCAATGGACACTTGTCTTATTAGGGAGACCACTTCAGGGATGATGTAGATGCCTGATCACTTCACTGTATACCTGAAGCTGAAGCTGAATAATAATGAATGTCAACTATAATTTAATATATATATATATAGTCACAGGATGTGGAGTGCAGCATAGGGAATAGAATCAATGGAACTATAACAGCTATATACGATGTCAGAGACGTAGTAGATTGGGGGAGAGGGGTTATCGCTTTGTGAAGGGTATAAATGTCTAACCATTACATTGTTTTGTACACCTGAAATTATTATTATTTTCATGTTGATCTCTGACTCATGCAAATTTTGCTGCTGATCTAGTGGCATTTCAGGAATAGCTTTTCCAAGAAGTGATGCAGGATTTCAGACTACTTGCTTACACATTGTAACAATGACACCTGAAACATGTGGCTTTCCAGGATCACTGTGGAGAGATATGGAAGATACACTAGAGCTATTCTTTGTCTCAGCCCTAAAGTGACTCTTATCCCAGACTATTGGCTAGAACAAGTCACATGGCTTAATCCTATATTCAAGGAGGCTAGGAAGTAAGGTTTTAAATGTGTCCAGGAAAGCAAGAACAAGTATGAAATATTTTTCAGTAGGGATTTTTGTTACAGATTATGGTGGTAGATGGTAAATTAATTTCTTAATGTCATACAATGGCAAAAGAAAAAAAATGACATCCCATGTGAGCACCCCATTTAATTTGGGATAATTTATCAGTGCATGTAATGCCAAAGTACATGAAATGCATTACATGAAACCTACACATCGTAGCCTGGAATACATGTTCTTTACGCTCCAACCCTGGCAACATCTACAGGCTTATCTACACACACCCCCTGACACGAGTCATACTTCTCAGTTTGTATCATTGCAATTCATGACCACATGCTCTTATGCCAGTTATTGCCTATGTCTTTCCCTATCTTCCCTTAAGTCTCTTATCAAACATCACCCATTTTGTGATACTCCCAGGCATAGCCAGTACACCTGTATGCTTCCATTAACATTTGCCCCACTTTACATCATTATTTGTAGACATCCTTGAATCCTCAATAGATCATGAGTTTTTTTGAGGAAAGGGGCCAAGTGTTTTTCATTCCTATAATTCCAGAATCCACTAGATTGCAGGATTTAGTTCTCAATAGGTACTGAAGGAAAGCTTGGTTCTATTGATCAAGACGGTCCTTATTTATACTTTAATCAACTTTTTTCAAAAGGTCTCAAGAATGACAACTCTACCAAGCACTGTCCTTGGGCTTAAGTAACTTCTACAAGTCACCAATCTAACAGCCCTTAGTTGCTCCTTTTGCCATGCTAGTCCATGTGATGGTTCAAGCTCCACGCCCACCTGGCATGCAGGCCTGTTCCAACTTGCTCTGCACTGTGGGGTTTG